>NC_135563.1:9886574-10064074 GCF_964340395.1 Glandiceps talaboti | reverse complement strand
TTTTTTATATTTAATGATCTCAGTGTTGAGTCGCACAAGAGAAATCCTACTTCCGAATATTTCAACGACAAATAATATTATGTTTAAACTAAAAATGGCTGAAAAATTTGGATAAAAAGACCATTTGTACTATAACAGTACCACGGAAAACCCCTAACTCTACAGTAGAGATTGGTCATTTAAAATTCTATCAATCTTATCGTGTCAATGTATCCAATCTTGCCTTCAATCAAACATTGGCAGATTGGCACGTTTTTATTTAATTATCCGAGAGATTGTCAAAATTGCCAAGATAGGAAAGAATTTATTTTTCAATGTCGACGAGTCAAGAATAAGAAACGATATCACTTACTTTGGAGTTGCACTGAAATTGTTCCTGCTAGTACAGCCGGTGAAGAAGAAACTGCGTGCTTGATAACCCAGCAAAGATATCTCCCTCTCTCTCCCTAATTTGTGTACACGGTATTCGCTCACAATTCCATTTGCTAGACGACTAAGTATACAATCGGACATACATTTCATTGGTGTATCTCTCTCACAGTTCAAGATTTTTGAAATTAAAAAGAATAACCTGGCTCCTGTCAAAGGTGTGATCAAATAATGGCAGAGTAATTCCCATACGGCATCATCGTTGACAGAAAACCATCTAAAAGGGGGAATTGGTTTATACTCTGTGTCGTCGTTTTCAAAAATACCCTTATGACGTAAGATGGCCATGTCATTTTAATATGTCCTCATCAGTTTAATCAATAGAGTTTAAATGAACACTTGACAGTTTCTCAGCGAGATAAGTGGTACCAACGTCAGTCAACTAGAGTAATTAATATCATCCTGATACACCATCATCGCCACCGACAGACACTACCAGTAAATGGCAAAGGTGATTGTCTGTGTTCATGTGTGTTTATTTGTCTGTAGTGTCTGGTTGGTTGGTAGTCTCCCTGTCTGGCTGTCACTATATCTCTCTTATCTGAGTGTCTCTGTGAGTGTTTGTCTGTCTGGTGTCTGTTCACAATATTATGTTGCTCGCCTCTCTGCTCTTCCGTGTACCTCTCTCTCTCTCTCTCTCTCTCTCTCTCTCTCTCTCTCTCTCTCTCTCTCTCTCTCTCTCTCTCTCTCTCTCTCTCTCTCTCTCTCTCTCTCTCTCTCTCATGCTCTTTCGCTTAGTCATTGGATTTCCGTGTAAAAATAACATCCGCACGGTAATTGCTACTAAACGTCATTTTATAGAAATTATAAAAAAAGAAATAGTGATACATAAAATGATATTGAGATTGTAGATTTTATAACTCATATGTTCATATGCCCTACCATTGTGATTTCCGAAATCGTAAAGCCATACAACCGCTGTTAGAATGTTATTTTTTATTTGAATTTTATGAAATTTTTCTGTCTCTCTTTCTTTCTGCCACTTGTTCATGAATGCAACCCCTCAGGATAATTCTATGTTCTCATTTTGTAAATTCAGTAATTCAGTAACACACAGCCATCATTTATTTATTGGTAGCATTATCTGTTCGTTATTGGGGGTTTTTTTTTAGATATGAATTCTACTCTTAGACTAGTGTAAACGGTAATCTCGTTGCCATCCGTTCAATCGACCTCTATTGCTGTACAAAATGAAAGTATTATTCTCAGCAAGTCACAACAATGCAGTGGATTCCAACTGTATACACTTTCATTGAAGAGAGAGGGGTCGTGGCGACCTCCTTTCCAAGTCCCAGCGTATTAATTAAAGATACATAGAGAAAGGCGTTATGAACGTACGTCGCTCTAACATTGCAATGAAATACTGCTAGGCAGAGTGAAGCATTCTATTTGTATGAAAGATGAATATTCCCATGACAACAAATAAAAGGGATGCAGGAAATTGACTGTCACTGAAGTATCAGTTTGAGTGTATAGACCTCCATTGTAAGCAAACTGTTTGCTCATTCAAGCCAGTTCCGTTATCGCAGATGTAGGACAGTGAAGTTCGCAGACATCAGTGTACAAGCTGAATTTATTGAGCTTGGTGTATAGTTTCTGTATTGCAATCCTATGTAATTCAGTAATTGTTGCAGAGACAGTTATTCTATGTTCAGCTTTACACTAGCAACCAGTTCACCTGAAATAGGTTTGTCTGAATCCAAAATTACTATATTGTTTGCCCGAGCTAACTGTGGTGATCTACTACGTTAGAATGATGAACATGTGATTATGTTCATTTTTAAGGCGCTAGACATGAGCAATGTTAGGAAGAATATAATATTTTGTCTACTCACACGACATTTGTTTCAAGTAAACTGTAAAATTATATTTTTATCGTTGTGGATTAACAAAAATTATACTAACATTGCTACATTTCCTCTCTCTCTACTCACTCACTCACTCACTCCCTCCCTCCCTCCCTCCCCCCCCTCTCTCTCTCTCTCTCTCTCTCTCTCTCTCTCTCTCTCTCTCTCTCTCTCTCTCTCTCTCTCTCTCTCTCTCTCTCTCTCTCTCTCGTCCGTCTCACTCTCGTCCGTCTCACTCCTTGTCCAGCTCTCTTCACTTTTCTTCGCGACTGTTGTCCTCTCTCTTCCCCACTCCTCTTCTGTCTTTCGCCCCTCTCCCTCGCTCGCTCCTATAACTATCCAATCAAAACACAAGTGATAATGATCGCTCTGCTAAAATTAAATCTTTGCAAGGTCCAAATAAACTAAATAATTGCTGTTTGAATAAGCAAGGGCAGAAATCAATCATGCAAACATTATGATAAGAAAAGTCAACTTGCTGACACATTCTTATCACAAACTGTTGATGTAGGTGGTTAGTGGAGACGTCCTAATATTCAATGTCCATATCTATCTATCACAGATGAATTCACTGCTTTGTTATGATAGTGCATATAACCCTACGGTATCCTCAACGTGAACATACTCCAAAGTCGCCAGTGATGCACATGTACTAGATAGCCGTCTCGATAACAATACATCTCGGTTTAATTTCAATTGGTAGTATTTTACTGTCTAAGTCCAAAGTACCAATGCGGGTGACCGAATGGACCTTGTCCAGGTGCAGCCAACGGGCTTGTGGTTTACACTAATTATATGTTTTTCAAGACCAAAATTGGTGTTTTTCATATAATGGCCCCAAAAAATTGTGGGGAGGGTGTAAAATAAAGCTGTTCTTATATATGTGCCTGCCCACCCTCCCTCCCACTAGGTTTCAACTTGCCCGCCAGCCCACTGCCCACCCAATATTGTGAATGGTTTAACCCTTCCCCACCAGAAAAACGTTTGTGCTTTCCACTATACCAACAATTCATTTTATACACAATGTACATTAAATTAAAGGCATCATTATGTTTTTCCCTCCCACTGTGTCAAAATCAGGACTTCGCCAGCGGCAAGTCATCCTTGTTTGCTCCCCTCCCACTACCGATCGAAAAAAATGCCCGCCCATTGAAAAATTGCGTAAGAACGGCTTGTAACAAGAACAGCTTCGTTGACTGCACCTGCTTGTCATTACGAATCGATTGATAAGTCGCGAATATCTGCCGGTTGAATGAAGACAAATACTGAGGGACTAAAATTATTTTATCTCTTCGAGCATACATTTATGAGATCTCGAGAAAAATAACGGTGATTTGGAAAGTCTTGACTAGCAATGACGTAGACGCGAGTTGTCATGACGCAATATTTAAACAAGGACATAACAACCCATGTTTTTTTCAACCTGATTTACGTGTGGTACAATATGAGGTACTGGGTGAAGTGATTGACAGATATGGTGAAAACGAGAGTGATGTCAATAGTCGACAATAGAGGGCTCTTTACTGAATGGAATCATTTATTTTGTTAGTTTGTTAATAACTATAATAGAAGATGGTCTATAGAAAAAAATAAAAGTTTTGAGCAGTTACAGTTGTTGTAGTTCATCGACGGCACCAAAATACATTAATTTGGAAAATGATATTGTTGATATTTTTGAAATGTTCACTTATGAATTATTACTAGGACAAGTATTCGACTACATTGTTCAACAACCAAGGATATAATAAATAGACATTTCACATACTGCAACAATGGAAAACTACTGTTATTATCGAAAAATACAATTGTATTAAACGCTGACAAGCCTGACATTATTATCAGTTATTTTTAACCGTATTGGACCCAGACACCTTTATAGTTAACAAGTGTTTTTATCTTAAAATCTCCTTGGATACTTACATGTATTACTATGAGACATCTCATAGAAAAACCAAAAACAGCCCATCTGTAGATTTGACAATAACCTGTAAACTTGTACTCAGTATTACAAGGATGCAAGCATTATAACGGACAGAAGTAAATATATAGATCTATTCACTGTTGTTATTCAATGTGGTTTGTATCTTACAATCTCCATGGTGACAGGTTTCTAGGCACATCTGTGTTAAGTTTTGGAGTACTCTTACACGAAGCTCCTCATTATTGACGCTGAGTTGGTATTAACAATGTTGTTTGACTGTTGCTATGGGTATGGTCATGGTTGTTTGGCAATATTTGCAGATTAGCTTGCTGTTTGCATTCTCATCACAACTGCAAACAGACAATCCCTTGTTCAATAAGTTATTCGGGAAAGATTTGCCTGATCATAGACCCTCCACCGACGTTGGTGGAGGGTCTCAGATGGTCTGATAGATATACACGTTCATATTACTACCAAAACGGATATTTTAAAAGATTGACACCGACAGTATGTATGGTTTTGTATCCAGCTAGAAATACTAGAGTGACATTTAGTTACCAGTTTTAACATGCCACCGAGACTGTAACGTTGGTTTATGTATTAAAGAAGTGAATAAATTACTGAGATGTCAATATTTTATCTCTCTGAATCCTCTATTCAAATTCAACTTATTGCCATTTTCGACAATGTATAAAATTTACATATTGCCTCTAAAATTATGAAAAGTCTCCTTTCATGTTATCAACATACTTTAATTAGTTCTGCGGTGTTTGCTTTATTAGTTCAACTGAAGGATAGACGTCTCTCTCCTTTTTTACGACGGTCACCGTAGAAAGATTGATGACTATTTATAAAAAAACGTCTTTCCCTAAAAAAAAAGTGAGAGTCAGTTGATTTTAATTAACGATTTCTGTATACACGGTCTCGTTTTATACATCTTTTAATGTTTAAATAACTGAATGTTTTGAATTAATATGACAACGTGTGTGAGTAAGGTGCGACATGTTGTCAAAAAGGCATTTGCATGTGTGTTTTTTTTAAATGACGGTTGATTTAATTTGCCATGGACGTTTCCAATGCATCATTTCCCTATTAAAAGATAGTCACCTGTCATGAGTTTGAAAATTTGCACTTCATTTTAATCTAAAAATTGACGATTGATTTGATTTGTCATGGATATCTCTAACACCCCATATGAGTTATTGTAAAAAGAAAGATAAACACCATCACTGAAAATTTCCACGTGGAGGAGGTACAATAATGCAATATGTAACATACAAAAGTGAATCCCCTCTTATGTCATCTTTCCATGCAGCTAACAAAATGGTTTTATTCTACAGGCATATTTTAAACTATGTTTAGCACGTTCAATGTTAACCAACGGTTAGTCCAAAACTTTGTCGGTTATTATATATATATAGTATTATATAGCATATATATAGAGCACTGTCTAAGCAGATTGATACTCACCGAGTTATATATATATATATATATATATATATATATATATATATATATATATATATATATATATATATATATATATATATATATATATATATATACATATATATATATATATATATATATATATATATATATATATATATATATATATATATATATATATATATGAAAATTATATATACTTAATTTTCATATTCATTATGCTGGTATGTAGATGGTCTGTGTTATTGCAATCCGTGTAGGAGAATGCCGCCATTTTGTACACCAAATCACAAATCTGTTTACGTACATCCACTTACTTGTCTGTGGTACAGCCGAGCTATATTTAGTGCTTTTATAGATCTCCAATATAAAACGAAAGAATAAAATTGGTAAACCAGAGAAAAGTAACGAATGTAAGGAAGGCTGTATGAAGAACTTGCATAATGTAGGTTATTACCATAAAGATAGTGTCTTTGGCGTCTAGTATATTGTCCTGGAATTCATGTATAAACAGTATAGAAGTCTCTTAGTTCGTTTTTGCTACGTAACTGCATTTGGTTCTTCTTCAAAATGAAGTTTCTCCTAGCTTGTGTGTACTATTCCCATTTTTGAATTTCTGTGTGTAGGAAGTGAGATTTCAGGGCTTCTTTATTTATTCATTTATTTATTTATTTGTTTGTTTGTTTGTTTGTTTGTTTCTTGCTTGTTTGGTTGGTTGTTTGTTTGTTTGTTTGTTTGTTTGTTTGTTTGTTTGTTTGTTTGGTTGGTTGGTTGGTTGGTTGGTTGGTTGGTTGGTTGGTTGGTTAGTTGGATATTTTTAGAATCATTACACTGTTATGAATTTCATTCGTGTCCGAAAATCGTGGAAAGTAATGCTTGTTAACGTTATGATCAGACACCGATATTACAACCCGCGAAAAAACGCCCGTGCGTTTGCTTGAATGAAGTGAGCTGAGAAAAGACTTCAGGCAGTGAAAAATATTAATAGGTAAAAATAACGGTATACAACTGATTAGCGGGTGCCTCTGATGTAGATTCAGGCGGTTTCATCATTTTCATTTGTCCATGGTAGTTACTAAGTAACACAAAACAGTCGGACTCGATTTTTGTACCATGTAGCATTTTATCAATAAAACACAATTGTTGGGTCCTGTGGCGTTTATGCTTTGATAAGTTACCGATGCTAATTAAACACTATATAAGTGTGTTTTGCATGAAACATGGCGTCGCGTCATTCCTGCTGTAATACCACATGCAAGCAAAAGCACCGGCGGTTGTTGTTTTTTCGCGGTTGTCACAGTGTAGGTGCTAAAAAGAGGAGTAAACTCTCTCGAGTAAACACAGCAGAGCAAATCATTAGCTGTCGTCAAACTATCTTGGCGCGCGCATCACTATCACGCAGCAATTAAAAAGGAAGGTTGTCAATGATCGTATGCATCCTTCACAAACACCCTTTGAAAAGCTTCTATCTGGACGTCGCTACAGAGTGTCTTTTGCTCGGGAAATAAAAGTTATTAAACAATCGCTCGATCAAAAGCTGTGTCTACATTTATTGTAAGGGCAATTTTACAATGTAAACTCACAGTAATGTCTCCTTATATTCAATGTATTGACTATGCAATTATTTGCATAGATTATGTTTAGTGTCCCTTGATGTCCATTTTCTGACATTGGATCATACCTTGAAATCTTTGTTTGAACTGTCACATAATGTAATGTGATGTGATGTGGTGTGGTGTGGTGTGGTGTGGTGTGGTGCGGTGCGGTGCGGTGCGGTGCGATGCGATGCGATGCGATGTAATGTAATGTAATGTAATGTAATGTTATGTAATGTAATGTAATGTAATGTAATGTAATGTAATGTCAAATGTAATTCGTATGGGGAGGGGCGCCCGAATGCAATGATTCTTTCTTCTATATATTATTTTAAGTTTTAATACTCGAATATAAAGAGCGAAGCATACAACGATATTTAAATCATCATAGGCAAATACGCAAGAGAGATTCAAACAATATTAATTCTACATAATTTGCAGATATTTTGATATCATTCTGACGTCGAGAAAGTGTGTTGTTGCAGCAATATATCTCCTCTATATGATTCCACATAGTGTTAGCAGCCATACTCCAACCATCGAAGCATGATAGAAACATCCTCTTTCTAATTGAACATCATGCTGAAAACTTCCTGGCTCTCTTTATGTCCATCCATCTGTCACAAGAGGGCCACATTAACTTAGCACGAGCTACAAGTCTCTGTGACTTCTCACAATCCATCTCCTGCTGTTTATTTTAAGTTAGGCTGTGGATAAGCATTAGAAAAAAATTCTAGCTAGTTATAGCATAATTGTCATTCTGCTTAAATAATTGACTATGATGGAGGAGAAAATGGAAAGAATGAACAAAAAAATTAAGGGTAGCGAAACTGATATATGATTCACGAATCAGCAAGCTTAGATAACTTATAAACAATATTAAAGCCTTTATTTTGGCTCAGTGCATGTTTTGACTTTCCGGATTACGCTTGTTATTCCCTGCTAAAACACACGTTTGGCCAAAGACGTAAGAGTTGCCTTTATATATGTTTTCTCATGACCCGACTGATCCCATATTTCATTAATCCAGCGAAATAATGTTTTAAAAAGTGAGGCCCTCTACGACGGGCTTAGAAACAATTCGCAAACGTCTCTGTAAGATCTAGTGAGCGAAGATTGTAGCTTATTAGTGAAATTTGGGGACCTTTAATAAAACAAGTTTCTTTCTGACATTAAAAGTCATTTCTAATTCAATCAAACTGTAAAAAGTATAATTATGAATTGAAAGTCTAACCAACATGTAGACAATACTTACTTGTTAACATTATTTTGGAAAACGTAGAGAGAAAAAAACTATGGCCATCCTAAATATAATACAAACGTTTACTACCGACCAGTGTCCACATGTATCTCTTGAACAGACTGAGCACGGTTTGTGACTGATGTACAAGTCATGTATCGGTGCCTGTTGAAATGGTGTGTTTCTGTTGTTCAATCAATCTTTTGAAACATTGTCATGATATTTACCCAGTTATAGAAATGAAAAACGGAACCTCAAGTCTTGTCACTTATTTGCACAGAATAAAGAACGCACGCGATTTTTCTTTGAGGACCATACTTGCATATAAGCGTAAACAACAACCTTGCACGTAATGTAGGATTACCGTCTATCGACCAACCAGATCTCACGTTATAACCATGAAAGTACGTGTACCTAACGTCTCCTCCTCAGGGTTGCACAACACGAACAATCAAATAGAAACCTGTTCCACGCATCATTACCTTGATCGGTTAATTTGTTGTGTGTTTCATTTAAAACCCGGCCAAAAGTAGCCACTTGTATCAAAAGTAGTTCCAATAGGTCAGGTATGCAGTTAATATAATGTGGTTAAGGAAACGAGCCTAATTTACCATAGGGGGGGGGGGACTGAGGAGAAATAGTTCAGTCTAATTTTGCAGATCTGCATTATGATGAATCGAATGCTCCAGTAGAGAGTAACAAATCATGAATCGTCAATGACCAAAATACCAAAGCCACTTCCAGCCCACCAGAATATTTAAAGACCCACCCCACCCCACCAAACACATATATACACCCATAGTTTGTCGCGCCATTGCCATTATTTTCTTTTTCAGACTCCTCTCCATTTTGCTTGTTTCCTAATCAACTCAAAAATACCTTCCTAACCTCATCATTGCTTTAAACGTAGCTACCAACAAGTATGATTTCATAAAAGTAAACCGATGTAAAGTTACACAGAATGATGTTCAATAGAGCCGTTCAACTTAGAAAGTGGCTGAATTTTGATTTCAGATTGACCTCTGTTTTAAAAGCAAATGTACGATGACCCCTAACTTGTTTTCCTTGATTATAACTGAGAACGGATTTGAAATTTCTTGATCAAAGTTACAGCGAAAGTTTAAGATATTTATTGCTGAGGCGTATACGACGTTTAAGAACTTATAGATGTTTTTTTTTGCAAATATTGGAACTGAGTAAAATAATCCCAAGCACCAATACGTCTTATGTTTGCATCAAGCGATGTTATGAAATGACAACACCGTTGCAATGTTTAGTAATTGAGCGTCTCATTCAATGTGTACTTAATAAAAACGAACGTAAATTGGTTTTATTTATTCCGTTCAAACCAAATCCTAGATATTCTTGAAACAAGAGACATCGAATTCCCAAGTCAAGTTTATTCCGATACATAATATCACTAACAAAATTGTACATTGACCATGTGAATTTCGACTTAGTGTTAACTTACTAAACACATTTGAGGTGCATGACGTTGTCATGGTGACCATTTCAAACATTTACTAAGCAGACTCATTTTAATGCCGTTCTCGTATGTATAGACTAAGACTATAATGGTATGACGTCATAACATATATTGATATTACGACACCGTAATATGACACTCAGTTGATGTGAACACTGCCAGAAATGTGTAAACATGTATCAAATTTATATCACTGTTCATAAGTTCATTATTAAACGTAACAGAGGGAAACGAGAAAAGGGCGATTTCATCAAACAGCACTGTAAAAATACTACGATATTAAAGGATATATATGTATCGTAAGTGATATAGGCAAATGATATTTTGACTTTTAGAATGGCCGCTAGTGATGCAGACGATATAATGGTTTGTAACATACACAGAACATAACGTTTCGTGATATTCGGCAGTCTGCAGTATTGCGTAATAACTTAGTGATGTAGAGGCTAAAGAGATTTCGAAACATAACATTTCGTGATATTTGGCAGTCTGCAGTATTGTGTATTATATTATACCAGTATATTGATGGCGCAAATCTTGAGATATGATTGGTCTAGACATCGAACTAGCGCGTCTAAAATGAGCGATAATGCACAGTTGGCACGCGTCCAAATTTTGATGTTGACTGTTCGTCTACGAACGTTGTAGTCTGTGCAGGGATGGGGCGCAAATGAAACCATAAAATGTTGCGTCTTATCTTGTTTCCGACATTTTCAACATACTGGTATAATATAATAGCAATAAACCACCCCTGGGAATGGTATACCACTCGGTTTTGACCAGTGAACTCAATATATTTCGTTCACTGGTCAAAACCTCTTGGTATACCATCCCCAGGGGGTGGTTTATTGCTTAACTGGTGTACGCGTATCCCCACACCCCACCCTTAAAATTAAGCAATTCTTCGACACGATGCACTAATTTGGTCTGCATGGATAAAAAAGTATTCAATTATTGTACTCGTTCAAAATGTTGCTAAAAAAATACAGACACACAAAAACTAGCGGACTGAATGAACATCTCCCAGGCAGCAGAATCCGTTACTGCAGGGGAAGGAAATTATTCATTATCGAAAATTACTAGTTAAGTGTTAAAAACTCGACAGAGGTGTTGTTAAATCGAGTTTTACCTTCACAAAGAAACAGCTGTGATATTAACACTCCATTGTGTAATCCATACAAATACATTCTTGTGAAAGATATATTGAGTTTGCGTTCGGAGAAACAGCTGTGGTAATAGATAACATTTGAACCAAAATACCAATTTTTGGAAACATTACCATGACAATGATTAAATATCAAAATTTGAAGTATCCATAATTTCGTAATGACGTACTATTTACCCACTCTTCATGTTTCAGTGTGTGTTAGATTTTACAACAATTCTGTTTCAGTGTTCTTCGTCTTTCAGGAGACACTCGTTCTTAGACTACTTGTTGCAGTCTACTTGTTGACAACATATCACTTTTAACGCCGAATGTGCTTTGAAAATAAAAAAATCTTAAAATTGTTGCAGTTACTTTCCTCGAGGAATATTCAATCAACTCTCATTTAAAATGAAGAAAACAAATCTGAAATCACCTTCCAAATTGTTTGAATTGAGGTCAAAATCATATTAAATTTAAGTCCAACTCCACCTCCCCCACCCCACCCCCACCTCCAACTTCCCACCCATCCCACCCCCGTGCACCCCACCTCCAACTCCCCCACCCCATCCCCCTCCACACACATACACACACACACACACACACACACACACACACACACACACACACACACACACACACACACACACACTTATTGTTCCAGAAGGACCAGAAATATGTTTACGTATGACAACATTGTGATCGATGCAAGTAATTTTGATTTTTTGGTCTCCGAGGCATACCCTGACTTACTAAGTGTTTAACGCGTTCCACTTTATAGCTGCCTTCAAAACTATTCCAGAGTTTTAAGCAAGTTCAAAGTTCATCTTGACTTGTGTTCGATATTAGTTTCGGCTAATTACTGCTGCGTATTTTGTACTTGGTGGTCGGATAATTTATAAATTGCGTTGTTTGCACAGATGTACATTGACAGGTTACAACAACAATCTTCACATTCTTGTGTTCATCATGACATGAACGTACATACCGTCAAGTCCAGTGTCACAGTCAAATGCACCACATCAGGTCCAATTATCGACTGTTATCAAATTAATACATTTAAAATGTATATATCACGTGAAATGGAATTTTTGAACTTTTGAATTTGGAACTTCCTAGATATATGCCGTAAGTCGTCTGATGATCGCAACAGCATGAAACACTATATAACGGCTACTGTGTATCTTGCTTGATATTGTGATATATATATATATATATATATATATATATATATATATATATATATATATATATATATATATATATATATATATATATATATATATATATATATATATATATATATATATATATATATATATATATATATATATATATGCGTTGCTTGATGTCAAACAGAGTGTTTATCCAAGCTCTTCTGTTTATACCACATCAACGTTTGGCGTATTTGATACCCACATACGGTGCAGTCAGGGTATGTTTATACTGAAAATACAGTCTTGACGGGACATTTCAACAGATTCATAATTAATAGCCCACTTTTTGAAAACGACGTTGTCACATCCAATTAAAACTCTGGTTGCCTGGAAGGCTTGCGTAGAGGCGGTGACCTTTAGTGAACCCCCTTGTAATTGCTGCTCTCTAGGTTTGAACTGATCTGATTACACACTGCACGTTTCCTCTTGCGTTGGCCTGAAAAGCACTATACTAGCGTGTTGCATGTTTCGTGATCAACAGTGATCACAGATGTTGCTGAAGGCTTTCTCGCGTACAGAGATAAAACGGGGAAACGCGACGGCGATATATCACGAGTAGTGCCAAAGTAACTGTCCTCATTCAGAAGTCGTGCTAGCAGTATTCGAAGAAAAAAAAATTGTGCCATAAACGTGACTTCATTTGTTAATATAGACATGACCACATGCTAACAGCTTGGATGAAGTCTGCCAGCAGCATATTGGTTGAAGATACGGAGCTATATATCGAAGGAACTGTATAGCTATCTACCAATTTCTACTTCAATAATTTGAATAGTTCTCTCAGCATTTCAGTGGAATACAATACTGTTTGAAAGGTAAGAGAGATATTTCATAATTGCCGGCACTCATGAAATTTGCAGTCGCTTCGAGTCCAGTAGTCGTAGATTGACTTCTTCTCACCACTGTATAGTAAAACTCGACGAGTATTCTTTTCGAGTGCGTGTATCGTTAAAGTTCTACCACAAAAGTTTCACAGGAGATAGCTAGTAGCGTACCGTGTTTAAGTACATTACATCATCTAGTGAAGTGTTTCGTTTTATTAATTTTCATAAAATTGACCAGGGAATAATAGTATTGAAGCACCACCAAACCAACAGAGCAAAGAGGACACTCACCAAAAAAAACTTGCAAAATCCATTGGATAATCGGATAGTATTCTCCAATATTTTTCTTCGTTCAGCCAAGGAAAATAAGAGTGACCTAAGGGTCCCCTGGTACTACGAGTCGCTAGACGAGTAGTGACAACCCTTAGGTCACGAGTATTTTCCAGCTGAATGAAGAAAAATATTTGGGAATAATATAGTTATATCAAAGAAAAATCGGGGAAAGTAAGGGCAATTTCGAACATTTTGACGCATATTTCGAACACAGCACAACCAGTGACGTAGACAGGCGTTGTCGTGTGATAGACGCGCGTTGTCGTGACGTAATACAATCAGAGTATATATTCCATATTTTTTGATTAACTTGGCTCGTGCATGGTTTAATTTATTATATTTCTATTCACAACGCATCATATCTCACTAGTCTGTTTACCAGAACATGCTATCCAAACCCAAACAGTTTTCAATTTTGGACTTTGAAATTAGACTGGGCCAGTACATTAACACTACAGGCGATTACATGGGCCTTCAGGGCTTGCTTCCCTGTCTTGCTAAAGCAGCTTGTTGTCATGGGAATCACGTTAAATTATTTTTTCAAACAAATCCGACTTGGGTTATGACTTACAATCTTACAATAACAAATTGATGACATTTGTGTTACAACAACAACAAATCCAACGAGAAATGCAATTTAAACTCGAACATGTTTATGTCCCTGCGATGTAACTTGGTCGGTTATTTCTGGAATGAAACTGAGAACTACAAACGCATATCAAGACAGATAATATGTTTTATGTAATACATTTCTTTCGCAAGAATGATGTTTCCAGTGTTATTGAAAGTTATTCCATTTACATATTATGTTTTGAAAGTGCATAGTATATGAGTGAAAGTGATAAGACACAATTTGTTCCACTTTGCAAACACACGATGTTTTTTTCTGAATCACTAATCATTTTCACCATTTATGTGATGTTACGTCAGGTAACCATAGCAACTGTTGCAATATTGGACGCACGGATACGCTTTATTTGATGCGTTCAAGACTCTTATTGAAGCTAAATTATGATAAATGAGGTAACGTTCTTTTTTTTCAAAGCAGTTAAATGCAAAATAAAAATCGAATATGTTTTAAATAGGTACCGCCACACATATACTTTCAATTAAGATTTTTTTTATCTACTTTCAGTTCGAAAGCGTTATATACTATATGGAAATTTTACTACATAATTATGTCAAATTGATATTGGTCAAATTGATATTGCTCTACGTATCCAAATTTATAATATCCAGCCAGCCATAATATAAATTTCATGTATATTATCTTCAATCATTTTCTTAACAAACACAGTCGTCAGGTTAAGGTAGACTGCACCTAGAGAACAATTTCCGTGAAACTCAAAAGTTCTTAATATCTCTCTGCAAACGTTGTCATATGAAAGCTAAACGTGTTCCTAATAAACAAATTCTGGCTCAAAGTCCTATATTCAAGTCATCCGGCAATCCGCACAGAGTGAATACAGTACTCGCCGGTTGTATTGGATTCTAAAATGACTCAATTTAAATATCATTTGACCACTATTTCTAAAATTCGTATGGTGGTGACCCCTGATTTATTTCTTTGAATTTAACTACGGATAGGAGGAAGTTTTCTTGTGCAAAGTAACAACTAAAGTTTGAAGGGTTTATTTTCAAGGCTGATTCTACGTTCAGCATAAAATATACGTACCAGTTCCTTTAGATATACAACAAATGTAGTAATGCTTCTAGCATGTATAAATAGATAACTTTACGTAAATGGTATCAGTTATGACCTTTTGAAGATGTGCTTCTATGTTAGTATTATTACTTTGTAGCTGAAGTCGGTTGTCATCGTCTATCATCGGCTATAGTCGGCTCTGAGCGAAGTTTTGTATTAATCAAATTGAATTTTGTCAGTAATGTCGGCAATCGATACCTATATTAATAACTTCGTAAGAGTAAATATTTACCAATCTTTCGTGTCACAAACCATTAAAAAATTTCACAATATAAGACATAGAAGAGATATTTTCATACCACCCTAGCATTTAAACTTGAGAAGGATTCACGGCTATAGATAGTATTTCAAGTTATCTTTTTGAGTTTAAATACACAAAATTGAACATTTAATTCTGCACGTACGTGAGAAATGAGGTCATTCTTTCAGCAGAGGTCCACTGCATTAATCATTACATTTACATTACTGCATTTATCATAATGAGAGACACATATTACGTCATCGCACGACATTCTCTAATGCAAGATCATCCAGACATGTACTAATCAGATCATCGGTTAATGATTGCGTCACAACATTAACACAATATTACGTAATCGTGTCGTTACCTCGTCTTACACGTACACCTCTTCCCAACTACTAGCATTAATTACATGATTCCTCTTCTGACACTCTGTTCAAAGCTGTAAATATTAATCGCCTAACAAGCTACCTTCCTCATTTCGTCAGGCCATATAAACCAATTCGTGATGTTAGATCTGCAAACAAACAGAAGTATATTTATATCTACTTTATTAAGCAGAGGAGTATATGTAACAAGTCACTCTATTCCAAGGTTGAAAAACATCTCTTACTGTTGTCAATTAGATAGTGTACGAGTTTGAGGAAGTTTTTAAATCAATTTTTTTAATTCAAAAGAATTGTAAGAATGGATGAGCTAACTATAACCTGTGGACACTTTTCTCGTATTCTGTCGTTGTGCTAATGTTATTCTTTTATCCGTATTTACTCACTGAACCAACCTATATCTACATTCATGCTTGTTATACATTAAGAACTTTTCTGTTGATTAATCAAATCTATGTATAGTAATCTAATACCGTACAACAGATACATTTATACCCCGCTATAAAATTTCACTTGAATAATACAAAGAATTAGCAGATAAGTATTTAAGTATGAGACCTGAGGGATAAATTCAAATGGCATATAATTCGCACGTTCACAATCCGGCAAGCTAGACTATAAACTTAGATGTGTCCCTTGAGGAAATCAAGCTTCGTTTACTTTGAGAAATTGTCCATAATCCAAATTTTTTTTTAATAATCTGATTAAGGCTCTCTTTACATCTTTGCTTATCAGCTCTTTTGTTTCCATTTCTTTTGATTAGTCATAGGCAGATTACGTTTTGGACGTCTGTTACCCACATTTGGATTCACTGTCAAAATCATATTATACGTTGCTTAGTAAGTCACTACTAAACTGAAATAATCAAGTTCTTTTTCACTGAAATATAACATAACAAATTGATAGTTTTAACCAGGAATTCACAAATATGTCAACAAATATTCATTTTTTTAAATGAAAATTAACAATTAAAATCACGAATAGGAGTTACCACCACATGACGACTGACTGACTGACTGACTGACTGACTGACTGACTGACTGACTGACTGACTGACTGACTGACTGACTGACTGACTGACTGACTGACTGACTGGTTGGTTGGTTGGTTGGTTGGTTGGTTGGTTGGTTGGCTGGCTGACTGACTGACTGACTGACTGACTGACTGACTGGTTGGTTGGTTGGTTGGTTGGTTGGTTGGTTGGTTGGCTGGCTGGCTGGCTGGTAGGTTGGCTGGTTAGTTGGTTGGTTGGTTGGCTGGCTGGCTGGCTGGCTGGCTGGCTGTTTGGTTGGCTGGCTGACTCGTTGGTTGGTTGGTTGGTTGGATGGTTGGTTGGCTGGCTAGTTGGTTGGTTGGTTGGTTGGTTGGTTGGTTGGTTGGTTGGTTGACTGGTTAGTAAATGTATTATGGATCAGTAGGTCGGTTTCATTGCTGACTGGTCATTGGTTGCTGAAGTATTTGATTTGATTGAGTAGTTGATTGATTGACTGACTGACTGACTGACTGACTGACTGACTAACTGACCGATTGGTTGAATGATTGGCTTTCTACTTTCTACTTCTACTAATTACAAATGACTAGATGCTTTTTTGTTAAGCCATTGAGATCGAGTACCATGTCTATATGTCATTGCGTCACTAACCACAGTGGTACTAAAGGTGGGTTGCTCAAAGGCTAACTGACAAGGCTTCGAGGCTTCGAGGAATTTACCTCATTTACGTCGAAACCTAGGAAAAAACATCTGAAAATAGGACTTGACGTCACCGTGGCAATATATCAGGAAACGGTCTTCTGTTAAATAGTAAAGTAAATTGAGATAACAAACAATCAAGGCAAAAGAAATTTTGAACACCGCACCTAAGTTTAAACCCAGCCATATAACACAGTGTGTACACGTACGATGTTATTGAACGATTTGCAAATGTTTAGCTTCATTTGCTCAATACGTTTGATCCGGAAGTAATATAGAAAAAGCAATTTACCTATATTGGAAGACTTTATGACGTTTATAAAGGTAATATTAGTTGCCAAAAGTAATAAACAGTCTTTTTGGAACATTGGGTTATATACACAGGAGTAACAGATTAAGGATTACTGTTGTTTGTGTCGTGTGAAGGTGTCAAATCTTATTATATGTGTTTCTTTTTTTGTTTGTTTGTTGTTTGTTTGTTTGTTTGTTTGTTTGTTTGTTTGTTGAATTCCAAGTTCCGATTAATACGTTGAATTTGAATTATTTTATTTAAATTAATAGTAGAGTTCACGTGAGTGCAGAAAGGGCTTTCTTAAATATCTGCTCAGAAATATAAGAAAGTTTTGTTTGAGCGTCCTTAGATATATACTGGCTAGGTTTTCGTAGCGTGGGACCCCTAGACGGCCATATTTGAATTGGCCGCCTGTTGCGGCGTTTTAAGGCTGCACTAGCTGTAACTGGGGTATCATTTTTCGATCACAGAACCAACAATTACATGAAGTATAACTTGTTAAAATACCAATAATTAGACATTATACATGTCAATTAGAGGTCATTTTATCAATAAGTGGTATAGTAATAAGTTAAAATTATGATTCATTTCAGTGCAAACTCAAAAAAATCAATTTTGATTAGATATCGTATTATACTATATGTACTGCTACACGAATGTGTTTATTGATTTAATACTGTGCAGGGTGTATAATATTATGAGTAGGTCATTTCATCTAACAAAACAGTTTCAGAAAACTTTCTAGTTGCAGCGTTAAATGTTATATTTACTACCTTTGAACAATCTAAGCACTTTGCTAGAACTCCCGTCTGGTATTTACCTAATCATATGATCTTTTCAATTTGCGATTGATTAATTTACTAAATAGAAGGTTTGGGGATTATATAGTAGATATGATCGAACAAGTCAAAACCTGAGTAATTGAAGAATTGGTATCGGCTATCAAGTAGATAAGATCGAGTTAACCTGCCCAATTTGTCAAATGGTGCGTTGACATTATATAATTGTATCCATCACCGTATCGACATTACCATATACAGTTAAGTTTTGTGAAAGTGTTGCTATTATTATAGTTACCATTGAGGTATCTGCAAACCAAGATACCCAAAGTAAAACTACTGTTGTACGTTCGATGTGGTAGGCTACACAAGTGAGTGATAGTGGTACACCAGTTGCGAGGATATAATCACCCTGTACTGAACATAGTGTGTGGCCAAAAGAAACGTCACCCTACTACTGAGAGTATTAAAACCAACCTCCAGTCAACAGCTTATATCAACATTTCGCAACAATAGTTTGCATATCTTAGTATGTTGAAACCTTGACTGTCGCTGTTGTATTTTATGGTCACAACACCTGATCTATTTTCGGTTTTTATTTTCGTACACTTTTTTGACATTTTGCTGACAAAAATGCAACATTTCAAAAAAATTAATTAACCTTGTTTTGTAGTATTACCACTTGTAAATTGTAAGTTTTTAAAGTGATAACCAAAATTTGAATATTATGATGTAAAATATATCATATTTGCTATTAGAAGAAAATAAAAGCCAAAAAATAAATCAGGTATTGACTGTGAAAACCTGAGCAACATATATTTTGAAGGAAAGAGTAATGGGTTTCATGATCAATGAGATAAATTATACATTAATAACATTAACGACAATATTAACAATTTAGACCTCTATCCCTGGTTCATTATCAGAACGCCACTTAATGGACTAATTCATCTTCGTAATTAAACCGACATTTCATCAGAAAACAACTTTCCTGCCCAGTCCAGCATTTAATGAACACGAGTATTTAAATGTATGTTTGTACTCAGGGCTAGCTGTAGGCCCAAGAAACCTAATTATAAGAGGTTGATTGCTTTTAGATTTAATATTAAACTTGCTGATAAATTGGCCGAGTCTTTGTAATTGTGAAAGACATTACAGGTACCACAGTACTAGTAATAAAAAGCTTTATTTATATGTGATACGTATCTCACGATAACACCTGGAAAGCGGTTTCCTTTGTTTATTACCATCTGCGAGCTTTCGATATTAGCTTGCTTAACCCTCATTTTCATTGACATAAAGTTTAACTAAGTTATATCGCCATTAATTTTGTATTATTTGTAACTTTCTTATTGTATCGTGTATTCATGTAACGTTCTTATATATGTACTATCATTTGCTGTATCCCACGTTCCAAATTGTGAACTCTCCACGGTTATTTCCAACACACTTGTACGCTAACCACCATATTTATCCATAGAACTTCCTTTCCTGCGTTATTTCGTGATTCTGCTATCAAAAAACGACAATACGCGGCAAAGAGCAAAGGTAGCCATTTACTACAATTTCAACGGACGGTATGGTATAATACACATCGTTTGCCCGTAGCACCAGCTGCGTTAAAAGATGATTTTTATCTTTCGGCACTTTATATACGATACACGCTGTATTCACAGAGAAAGAATACACACTTTCCAAACAAGCAAATAATTGGCTCTTGATGTACCTTGTACAAATTTTGTCCGTTGCAAAGCAGGAAACGATAATTTGTTTAATGATGGTGAACCTGAAATCGACATCATTATAAGTTATTAATTCCAGTAATGTACACGACGTGCATGAACTTTGAAAAGTACATTTACTTTGATGTGTGCGTGTGATTGTGCTAGTGGAAGCTACTTCAATAAATTGTAATATTTAAGATGTAATAATAAGAGGTATTGTGTAGGAGGCAGGTTAAGCTATTTTCTGCCTACCTATTTCACGAAATTGCTGTAAATTAAATGTATGTTGTCGTCATATGCACGGGTAGAGATAATAGGAACAACATGTAGTATATACGGGCGGGCCAACTTCTTCGAAACTAACAAAGGGTAGTCATGATTAAGGTAATAGGTTAACATTATTACAACTCTTCTTGAATTAGTTTTTTTTGACCGTTGATAATATTACTTAGAAAGTACAACTACAGGGGAATTGAAGATGCCTTGGTGTTTCACTCATGAGACACGGTGTCTTTTACACACAGAGATAAGTTTCAAATACAATATATATATATATATAAACAATTATAGAGCTGCCGCGCATATTGGGGATATAGACAAATTAACATTTTGATTATCAGTTAGGAGGTCAACAGTTGAAGCCATTAAAATTATCAAGTCCTTGTGTATTTTTTGTCTGTCAGCAGAAGCCCGTTTCTACTGCACTGAAAAAGCAATGCTTTGTCACTTTTCAATGTGACTAGGAAAAGGATCATGTTGTGTTTTCTGTGTCTCTGTAATTGTTAGTCTATTTTTGAGTTGGGTCTATCTTTGTGTAGCTAATAGAAAAAAATCAAAAGACTTAGTATTATCAAGAGTAGAATTGCCTGTGGTAAAAACGTTATTTTAATACGATTTGTGCTAACCCATGGATTACACTGGATTGAAAATTAATCTCGGAATTGGAAGGTCTAAACAGACCTTTTTCACTTACAGACACACTTTCAGAGATATGTATCGTAGCTAATGTTACTAGGAACATAAGTTTATTTACAATTAGACCATTCATTAAAAATGTAAACATAGACATCTACGGTGGCCCACAAATGACACCACAAACTCTAATGCTAGTTTACTCTCAAAAGCAAGAGTTTGTAATGTCATTGTGGGCCACCGTACAGATCTCATGCATAGCAATGTTGATTAATTATCTTCCCAGGTCTTCAGTTAGATTCAGAATCATTTCCTTTTTTTTAAGAAATATTAAAATTTGCATTCAATATGGAATTGATCATAGACAAATTTATTATAGTTAGTTAAATGAAAAAAAAATGTATAAGGCCAGTCTGGTTGTCATGGTCACTCAACGATTGGTATGTGGTCATTAGGGAATAAGGTTGCTCTGCTGTGATCTTTCCAGCCATACGTATATTAACTCAAGTTCATGTATATCGATATTCGCAGTTTATTGAAATCCATATGCTTGGTGCACGGCTTATCATACACATTGGAAGGAACGCCTTTGGTGTTAGCTGACCCCTTAGCTTTCTGACAGCAGTCATTTCACTACAGCTGTTGCAATCTGTGAAACACATCATACTTTGATTCCTCATCTGTACAATAAGCAATTTAGTTTTGAATTGTTTGCAGTTTCCCGTTGACATCGACTATGTTGGTATATGTTGGAAGCAGGGAAACATGCCTGTTTTGTTTTTATACGTGTGTTTGGCGCCATACATCATACAAAAGCAACATTCTCAATATTGACAACATATTGTGATGTACATAGAACATTTGAGAATTATCCCAAGGGATTTTCCACAAGATTGTGTAAACAATCGAGTGAAAGCACTAAGGATTTAGACTCTTCCATGCGTATGCTTCCGGCTGCCACATCTACAAAAATCACAAGGGAGTGAACAGACTTGGTATCTCTTTCAATTTCTGCTCTGTTCGTATGCACGTCCATTACTCTTTCCCCGAGAGGCGCATACTGAGGTATACGTACGTAATCAAAGGTCCTCTTGAATTTACCAACGAAGCTTCTTTCTAGATTTGGCAATGTTTATTCCTGTGATGAGTTATTCTTTCAATTTTAACCTAATTAGAATTAGGAATGCGTTACATGCTTATGAATCCTTTAAGGAAGGATGCACTTCGGAATTAAATTCTTTAAACCTTGGCTGTTACTTTGTTCAAGAAAACGCAACACTATTCTCAGTTAAAATCAAGGAAAAATAATCTGGGATCACCGCACATTTTTTTAAAAATAGATATCACAATAATATGAAAGTTTAGTCTTTCACTATGGCCACAAAATATTGTGTTTAATAACTCTATGGAAAAATAAAGATTAACAACTTTCTTGAAAACAAATGAATAATCTCCAAAATTATATTTTTAGCTTTTATAAAGCAAATTGAAGAGAATCGAAAAAAACTTTCATTCCCAGAGAAATTTACTGCCGAGACACACTCTAGCTTCAGACGTGCAACCTGTGTACTAGTCAGTTACTTTCGTATACATTATATGATCGATAGTACACAAAGATAATGTCGTTTTATACTTTAAAAAAATAGCCTTGTTTGGATTGATTGTTTTGGGCTGAGTACTAACGCACAAGACGGCAAGTATTAGACACAGTCTGTGAAAGAAAATCTCGATGCAAGCAAAAAAGATTATATGATAAAATGTGAATGTCAGGAGAGTTGTTTAAGTTATTCACACAACGATTTGTTAGTCTATTATGAATCAAAGGAAGTGACGAGTCGTCCATTTCAAATTAATCTTGCTATATCCCCTAAGAGACGGCCATTGATTGAAGTTTCAAAGGGCATGCCCTGTTATTTAGATTCCTTACCGATAATTTGATCTCAATAAGTAAATATAATATATAATAAGTTAAGTAGCTTCTTTAAACATTCAAGTTAAGTAGTCTCTTTGTTCTGACAACAACCATGCAAATCCCACCAACGTTTAAGTGGTGTATACGTGCTCACTTCAAGCAGAAAAATAAGAGAAAAGTAGCGTCAAATGACCGTACATTTTTTACTCACTTTTTTCGTCAGGTAAATGTTATTGATAAAATAATCGCGTATTAGTTCATTCGATTACTTCTCATAATCTTTCTTTTAAAAAGTGCAATGACCTTGGTATGTATTTACGTAGGTAGGGGTAATGATATGCATTGATGATGAACGACATTCATCGATCATTTTTTTCCGTTTATGTATTCAATGGTTAATTCAATACTATCCCATTTCCGTCAATACAGTCACCATTTTTGTTGTAAAAAGGTAAAGTAAAGGCCAAGTTTGAATCAAGATTAATATTCAGGAGTAAAAAAACAGTTGTGAGGAATTCGAAATTGGTCCTAAAGAAAAGAATGGCCTTATATCTAAAGGTTATGACTCCAATGACATAGCTATCTTCAGTGTATGTGTAGTCTCTTTCATACATGTTTGTTTGTTTGTTTGTTTGTTTGTTTGTTTGTTTGTTTGTCGTGATATTCTCCAAGAATATAAGACAAATTGTCGCGGTAACCCATTTCCCTGGTATTTATGAGATTAGGGGTGTTTTAATTAGCACAACTGAACTGATAAGGTTCAGTAGTGCTATAGGCATGGCAAAGTGTCTGTCTGTCTGTCTGTCTGTGTGTGTGTGTGTATGTGTGTAAACAACTTAAAGTCAAAAACTGCTGGACCGATTGCTTTGATATTTGGTGGTCATGTTACTTCTGGTGTCTAGTTGGGAAATTGTTCAAATGAAAGTGATTGCATTAGGGATGTTGGTTTTGGGTCAAAAAATGTGATTTTTGGCCAAAAACTTAAACTCAGAAACTACTGGGCAGATTGGTGCGAAATTTGGTGGGAACATTCTTAAGGGGGTGTAAAGTAAGATTTGTTCATGACGGGATGATTCCATCAGTGATATGCAAATTAGGGCTGAAAATGTGTCTTTTTGGTTAAAAATCTATAATTCCAAAACCACTGAGTAGATTGGGCTGAAATTTAATGGAAATGCATTTAGGGATGTATGGACGAAGATATGTTAAGCATACCATGATTCCATGAGTGATATGGAATTAAGGTGTAAAAATGTGAATTTTGGTCAAAAACTTATATCTCAAAAAATACTAAGTGAATGAGTTTGAAACTTGGTGAGATGTTTCTAGAAGTGTTATTCTTTGTCATTGCTTTTCCTCAAAAATCTTCAACTCTGAAATTACCCAGTAGATTGAGCTTAACTTTGTTGAGAATGTGTAGATTTGTCCTCATTAATAGCTGACACAGTGAGAACAGTACATTGTTAATTAACTATAATGTTTACTTTACTATTTCCTCTGGTGGTAAAGCCTGTAGCATGGCCAGTTTGGTTTATGACTGGATTATGTAATATATTGTAAGACAGCTGTTTCATCACCTACCGATATAAACTGAATGTAGCTGGCTTTTACAATATTACAATAAGATAACCAAGAAAGATAAACCTGTTACATTGGTATGACTTGGTTCCAAATTGATTTTCGAAAATAAAGAAGTACAAAACCTTGTAGACACATCCCTTTAAAGTTTGATTAGGATGTTGCTATACTTGTCTTGTACACTTCCAACATAGGATGGCTGGATTATGATGATGGAAATTAGGTATGAAAATTTTGTTTTGGTTACAACTTTAAATCTTCAAAAAATTATATATCTATCATTGCCCTGAACATGAAGTTGTGCGGCAACGCAATATTTGCGCTATTTTTTAGATATGGGGAGAAGAATGGACGGGATGTCTTTATTTAGTCAATAAAGAGGGAATTATATACAGCTGAAAGAGAGAAAAGTAGCCAGGGAAAGAAGAAAAAAGTTTTATATCAATTAAAAGTCAATTTATCAATATCAACACAAAAATTATATTTTAACCAAAAAATTAATCATTCAATCGATCAATCATTCAACCAAATGAGCAATCAATCAATAAATCGATCGATCGATAGATCAATCAATTACATGCCTGCTTTCTCCAGTGATGTAGCCCCAATTTGTAAGGCTCTGCCACTCTACCTGCTTGCCTCCCTGCATAAATGCTAATTGCTGAGTTGGGTTCGAATGTACTTAGCAGATATATTATATGTTGGCAAAACAGTGCATGTGTGGGGGGGGGGGTGACAACATTTACCAAAGTCTGTATATACTTGCCAAAGGTTTATTTATTTAATTAGCGAAATCTTGCATAAGATCTTGTATAAATAGTATAACTGATGTCTTTAAAACATCTTTTCCCCTAAAACTCCTCGTTAAAAACGAAATGAAATTAGTACAAATATTTGTCTATGAAGGTCTAGCGCTGTATATCAGTTGCGCTAATTTGCTTAATGGCTGACGCAATGTTATTTTGCATTTTGCTTGGAATTGGTTTGAATGACGGCGGCATACGTGACAGGTGTATGCAACATGAAATAAATTTGTTGGCCAAATGCCTGCGTTTTAAATGACATATTAACCTACTTCTCTCCAATTCCGTCTTCCCTCTTTAGAAGCTATCCTATGGGAGTTCTTTCACTAATATATCTGGTTACTATTAGAGTCAGTCAACTGGCTCTTCGTACGAGTCGAGATTTACAATATTGTCTGTTGGCGAAAGCAAACAGAAGAGAAATTTACGACCATTTACCTACCTTGTTGCCCAACGTAACTTTTGAGCTGCGTGGGCGAAGACTTGCCCCCAGCTAAGTAATAATAATAACTTCCGCTGTCCAGGATGTGAAGTGAATAGAATATATCAACATCAACAGGTCTATATATATATATATATATATATATATATATATATATATATATATATATATATATATATATATATATATATATATATATATA
Organism: Glandiceps talaboti; assembly: GCF_964340395.1. NCBI lineage: Eukaryota > Metazoa > Hemichordata > Enteropneusta > Spengelidae > Glandiceps > Glandiceps talaboti. The sequence continues at coordinate 10,037,923 of NC_135563.1, read as the reverse complement.
TATATATATATATATATATATATATATATATATATATATATCTGCTGCTAATTATATATATCAAACACATGTCATTTACGTGTACCCTTCTAGACAAAATCCAAAATATAGATATATATACACCCCTCCATTTAATATATATAATCTGTTCCAGGTTCAAAGGCAGTTCTTATGATTTCGATAAAAAGTAATATCGTGGCTCAAGTTTACGTTGTTTTACAAAAAATGGAGACCCCTATAAGCCATTATTCTTTATTGAAACATTTTGGTTACGTTCTCCGTATATATTTATATAGTTAGATTAAGGTTTTTAGACATTTTGAAGCGATGATATACAACGGACGTCATTATAGAAAGCCACTGTAAATGAGAAATATTTGCATCTTAATACGTATTCAATGTGATACAATTATTCGACTGTCACTGTACATCCAAATTATACTTAATTCTAAGCATTCATTGATCAAGAAAGAAAGTGCATCGGATGTTCCCTCGATCCTATTACCCTCGATTCTATTTTTGTAACGATGTATACATATATACATGGCAGATCACAGGCGTTGACTTTGCTTGATAATCTCATGTTAGTGTAAACTCACTGAACCAACCTATTTATACATTCATGCTTGTTATACATAAGAACTTTTCTGTTGATTAGTCAAATCTATGTATAGTAATCTAATACCGTACAACAGATACGTTTATACCCCGCTATAAAATTTCACTTGAATAATACAAAGAATTAGCAGATAAGTATTTAAGTACGAGACCTGAGGGATAAATTCAAATGGCATATAATTCGCACGTTCACAATCCGGCAAGCTAGACTATAAACTTAGATGTGTCCCTTGAGGCAATCAAGCTTCGTTTACTTTGAGAAATTGTCCATAATCCAAAGTTTTTTTTGAATAATCTGATTAAAGCTCTCTTTACATCTTTGCTTATCAGCTCTTTTGTTTCCATTTCTTTTGATTAGTCATAGGCAGATTACGTTTTGGACGTCTGTTACCCACATTTGGATTCACTGTCAAAATCATATTATACGTTGCTTAGTAAGTCACTACTAAACTGAAATAATCAAGTTCTTTTTCACTGAAATATAACATAACAAATTGATAGTTTTAACCAGGAATTCACAAGTATGTCAACAAATATTTATTTTTTTTTAAATTGAAAATTAACAATTAAAATCACGAATAGGGGTTACCACCACATGACTACTGACTAACTGACTGTCGGTCGGTCGGTCGGTCGGTCGGTCGGTCGATCGATCGATCGATCGATCGATCGATTGATCGATTGATCGATCGATTGAGTGATTGATTGATTGATTGATTGATTGATTGATTGATTGATTGATTGATTGATTGATTGATTGATTGATTGATTGATTGATTGATTGATTGATTGATTGATTGATTGGTTGGTTGACTTATCGATTGATTTATCGATTGATCGATCGATTGAATAATTTATTTACATGTTTACTGAAAGCCCCTACCTTATCCCATGAACCATGTCACTGCATGTGTGGTTCAACTTTAATTGTAATTGTCACAGTATGCTAATTAATCAACAGACCTATCTCAGTATATGAACACACATTAAGGACTAGAAAAAAAGATATTAGATACAATGTAACCAAGATTGACCTCAGCAGAAAAAGACATATTTGACAATTACGAATAATGTTCTGCGAATTTCATTACTCATGATGATATACCTGTACGTTGACAAAGTCCCAACTCGTCATATAAAGTACTACGACTAAATGTCATGGACATCAATAATGAACTTTGCTGAAACAAACTTTCGTATTGTACTTATTGATTTCTGTGATAATATGAAATAAATCACAATTATTAAAGTCCTGTATTCCGCCGAAACTAACGTGACATTTTTTTTATTAAATTTCCGGTACGACATACGACTTTCGTCCCGATCAACATTTCACATTTCTTGGGCTGTGATAAAATTACCAACAGATTATTTGCCAAATTGAAATGTGATTTCAGCTTGCTATACTTGTATAATTTGATTTTGTATTGATATGGAGGTCATTTTGAACAATGACACGGAAGTCAACTATATTGAGAGAGTGATAAATACCTAATTACACAGAAGCATCAGGTTTTAGCTTCATTTAAAGTCATTTCAAAACTAGTGACATCGATAATGAAGATACAAAGTGCACAATAATACAAGGTTTCTTAGTGATTACTTCACTTTTCTGTTTGGCTATGAAAACATACACCGTTCTTTTACTGTAGATTACGTTGTTTTCATAACAAATCCAGATATACAAGTCTATCGAGGATATCGGAGACTTGTTTCTCTGTGGGTTTTTTTTGGTCTTGTCGTCTCCATACGTAAATTGTTTGCGTACGACTAATGATAATAGCTGTAGACTGGTTTTGCCGAATGCTGTAAGGGTTGCTCTTTACAGACAACAGTTGATTAGTTAGTGTACCCCAAGTAAACGTTGAGTAGAGTGCTCACGGCTACCTTACTTCCACCTTGTTAAAGTCTGTTTATTTGACAGGGTTATTCTAACCTTATTTCCTGCTAGTATGTTGAAATGACTTCATCATAATTCTTTCTAGTCTATACTTTAGGGAAACAGAAACTTTCCTATGTTCTGTATGTCGATGTGAATTAATTACACCTGTTTGACATCAGCTTACCTGTTGTAAAAAAAAAGTAGCAATACTCTAACCTTATCTTTGATCGAATATCATAACCTTATTTCTACTAAAGTATATTTCAAAATATAATCTCGAATTTTCGTACGCCAGATTACTAATACCCCATAACTCCAGAGACCTAGAATTGACGACCTTTCTGTTTACCGAACAGTATTATTATTAAGCCTGGAAGCTATATCAGTCTGTGTTCCACATATAATACTGCACAATTTGAAACAATTGATTTTCTGTGAAGAGGGTATCGTGAACAACATATTGTATAACTCACGACACCCAAAATATTATTTTTCTTATTTCCATTTTTAGTAATTTATCACAGACGGCGTTATACAAAATTTGAATGTTGGTTTCGTATCATAAATCTCTTCTGATATATTTTGAGTTTTATTTTCTTACACTTTATTGATATTTTGCTGATAAAAATGCAACATTTCAAAAACCATGCATAACAATTATATTGTTATAAGTTTTGAAAGAGATAAATTAAATCAAAACTTGAAGATTATGATGTAAACTTTATCACATTTGCTAAGAAATTAAAAACCCGAAATATATCATCAGGTTTAATTCTAAAAACAAGCTCACGTTCATATATTCTACATTTTCCTTCATTGTTTGTTTGTCTGTCTGTATGTATGTATGTATGTATGTATGTATGTATGTATGTATACATGTATGTATATATGTATGTATACATGTATGTATGTATGTATGTATGTATGTATATATGTATATATGTATATATGTATGTACATGTATGTATGTATGTATGTATGTATGTATGTATGTATGTATGTATGTATGTACATGTATGTATGTTTCTTTCTTTTTCCTTTCTTTCTTTCTTTCTTTCTTTCTTTCTTTCTTTCTTTCTTTCTTTCTTTCTTTCTTTCTTTCTTTCTTTCTTTCTTTCTGTGCACGTTTGGTCATCCGTTCGTCTGTTGCCTGTATGCCTCCTGTCCAAACCATATTGTATAACTGGAGTATTCTACCATACAAATCACAGTCATATTATCTAACGTTACATCTACGTCGTTATTCTATATTCACTGTCAGACAGTGCCATCACCACTACACTGAACAGTATCAAACACAGGAGAAACAAACAAAACATAACCAGGATCTCAGTCTGGCGTCATGACATATACCCCAATTCCGAACAACATGGGCAGGATGTGACTGTGTATGACGCCATGACAGGTGACCCGATTCCATGAACTTTAAGTCGATCAGAGAATTACACGCAATTATGTATCGCATTTCAAATGTCAAAATGTTGTCTTTAAACTGCACTGTACATGTACACAGAGTAAATCTTAAGTTGTTTTAAGTTTCACCTTTGGGGCATTCACTGATTCGTCACCACCGTTTAGATCCTCTCTAGAAGTCTGGTCAACCTATCCATACAGCCTAATTCAAATTTAGCAGTTTGATGGATGCCATGGGGTAGCCATACAATGCTTTTATGATGATTATATTATCATGTCCATTTTATGTCAAGTTACCCGGATGTAGTCTTACTGCCATCCACGGAAACATGACCGTTGTGCAAATAACCGATAAGGAACAGGTAGTATACCAATTGTATACTTATTCTTCCGCATTGTCACAAATAAGGAGACACGTATGCCCTAAAAATACGAAATTTTGAATTTTTGAGTCCGCAGGCTGTGTGTCGAGAACGTTTACCAACTCAATCACAGGAACACCACTCCAGGAAATGAAGTTATTTCAATAAACTTTGGATTATGGAGTCATTTCATGAATTTCATAAAATATATATGCGCATGATTGCAAAGCCACACAAAATTGAAACTAATTTTTCACCTTGTTTGTTCCATTAGGAGTGTTGCCTCATGCGATTTAAACATGCATATGCATTAGATCTAGATGAACCGTCAACATTCATGACTATATTAATCTGTACGTAATAAGCACTTAGGAATCGGTAATATTCATTACCCATCTAATACATATGCTTGTCTTTTAAGTCCCATGGGCAACAATGGACCATTGCTAGAACAATGACGGTGAAATGAATCTTCGGAACCTTAAGTTTACCTTAATTTACTGGAGTGGTGTTCCCCTTTAAGGGAGGCGACACCTGTCACAGAACAATCAAGTAAATTTCTCCTTGTCTTGCAGATTATACATATAGCGTGGTGACTCTATGGACCAGGCAAGAAAAGGAATGAAATAAAAGTATGGGTAGAACTAAAGTTCCCTTCATCACCGTTGGATTTCAGAAGAACTTTGAAGTTCCTGCCGCCAACAACCTAGTCATTCTATTGTCGACGTCTTCACTGTACGGATCTGTTTTGAAATATGATATTTCACTGGCGACGCCATCCACAATAGCTTTGAGAGATCATTGGTTGCACTAGATATCTATTTGAGGCTGGTGTATTAATATGAAAACACTCACTGAAACAGAGAGCCTGGGTAATCGGATAAAAACCAATCAAGAAATGACAAGATAAAGTGCACCATGCTCATGTTATACCTGAGAGGCTGCTCCCGCTGAATAACGAACGTACGTACGTAGATGGGCATAACATACAACGAGCGGAGATGATGCAATCGATGCAAGGTGTTCTGTTCGTTCAAGGCTTTCAAAAATCGGTATTTTGTTTGTCTATTTTCCTCGCGATGCTTTTAATGGTTTCCAGTAATCACGTTCCTGAGTTGACCCATTTGAAGTATGCCAACGATGGGGACATTATTTTAGGTGGACTTCTCAATTTACATATATTTGATTCTAACAGGCAATGCGTTAGGCTAGATTCGATAGCAGCATTACACAGAGTTGAAGCAATGGTTTACACGATTAAGGAAGTCAACGCGAGAGACGACATTTTGCCCAATGTCACTATCGGCTTCGAAATTTATGATAGCTGTGTGTCCGAGGACGTAACTTTGGCAGCTACGATGGAGATACTACGTAATGAAACGGGGTGCGCCGAAACTAGAGAGCACAAATTAAAAGGCGTTGTCGGTCCGAGACGGAGTTCTGTTAGTGCAGCTGTGAGTCGTGTCTTTGGTTTGAACCATGTACCACAGATAACATACATGGCAACGAGTGACGAGCTATCTGACAAAAACGCCTTCCCGTTCTACTTTCGTGCCGTTCCACCCGATCGCCTACAGGTTAGCACCATGATCGACGTTGTCCGACATTTCGGATGGAAGTATGTCTCTATAGTCAATACCGACGAGTCGTATGGAAGGAATGGTGAAAAAGAACTTAAGCGACAGACCAATATGTACGGCATCTGCATCGCGTCGTCGCAAGAGGTTTCTCGATTTTCAACAAATGCCCAAATTGATCGCATCGTGGCCACATTATTGCAATACCCAAAAGCGAAGGTTGTAATAATGTTTGCCGTCACTTACATGGCAAATCGCGTTTTAGATGCAGTTAAGAGAGCCAATGCCACGGACAAATTTATTTGGATAGCCAGTGACGGCTGGGGATACAACCTGCGAGCGCACGATAACGAACGTGTTGCTTTAGGTGGGTTTTTCGTTGAACTGTACAATACGAACTCTTCGGGTTATGAACAATACTTCAGAACTCTCAATCCTCAAAGTTCCACCGCCAATCCATGGTTTCTTGAGTACTGGAATGAATATCTAAACTGTAGTAGTGCCGAGGACGAGAGATGTAAAGTTGAAAACGCCGACGGATTTTCTGCACGTATGAGTATTTCAGCCGTAATAGATGCCGTGTATATTTACAGCTACGCTCTAGAAGAACTTCGGAAACAGCTCTGCAATACTACCAGCGGTGACTGCACAGCTTTCAAAAACGCTGATGGTAACAATCTTCTTCAAATTCTGCGTAATACAAGTTTCTATGGAACACGCGGACTCGTCCAATTCGACGAAAACGGAGATCTAATGGGAAAATACGTTGTCAAAAATTTGCAGTTTGTCGATGGAAAGTATACAAAAGTTCCCGTGGCGCTATGGGACGCATTGGCTGAAGATAAACTTACGATGAACGATGGTCTTGTAGTGTGGGCAGTCTCAGATAACGGCGATGTGGTACCAGAGTCGGTATGCAGTGACCCTTGCTCTGTTGGCCATATCATGATACCGCACGGTGATACCTGCTGCTGGGACTGTTTTCAATGCAGAGATAACGAAATCCCGATCATGAATAACTCAAAATGTGAAGCATGTCATCCACTATTTTGGCCTGATGAAAACTTTACAGCCTGTGAACCCATTCCACCGACATACATCCAGTGGAATGACCCGATAGCTGTCACCGTATTAGCAGTCTCTTTCGTTGGGTTGGCAGGATCCATCATCACCCTCGCTGGCTACATCCAATACCGTGATAAACCACTGATCAAAGCATCAAGTCGTGAACTAAGTTTTATCATGTTATTTGGTGTTACATTTTCCTACATTATGGTGTTTATATTCGTAGCCAAGCCCACACTAGCAACGTGTATTGTAGTACGACTCGCACTTATGCTGTGTTTTACCATGACATACGGACCCATGTTAACCAAAGTAATCCGTATTTATAGAATCTTTACAGCAGGTAAGAAGTCTACCAAACGACCACGTATGACTGGGGCTACTTCACAGGTTGTCATAACGACAGTCATTATCGCAATCCAGGTATGTATGGCAAGAATTTCCGTAGTTGTGTGTTGTGTGTGGGGGGAGGAGGGGGTGATTATGATTGTGGTATTCATGTTTTAAATAGGAGATGTATATTTTTGCCATGCAAACTGCATAAAGCTGAAAGCATCAACAATTAACACCTTTCTTTTTTGTGCTCTGTGTTGTCTGTTTTGTCACTTTCTTTTGAATACAATAAAACATAATAAAAAAACAAAAAAAAAAAAAAAAACAATTAACACCTTCAAAAATAAATTGTCAATATATGATATTAATTGTGATTGATTTATGGAAACATTTGTAGGTCAAGGCATTGGTTTTGGGACTTAACTATAAGGGACTGAGTTAATATTTGGAAATGCGTAAGAAACGAATTTTACAATACGAATAAATAAATAAATAAATAAATGAATAAATAAATAAATAAATAAATAAATAAATAAATAAATAAATAAATAAATAAATAAATAAATAAATAAATAAATAAAATACAATCCGACGTCTCGAATCAAAATTCTTTATCAAGGACGATATACAGCAGGTAACAACCCGACTATATATCTGAATGCTATATAATGGAATAGCATAACATCAAAACAGTGTTCGGATTTGACTGTTTGTCTAGTAGAGGCCAAATTCATTGTAACATGCTGACATCTCTCGTATTCATATAACTATAACTATAACTATATATATATATATATATATATATATATATTACGCTCTGCCACTGCGGTATAGAGCACTGTCTTAGCAGATTGATACTCACCGAGTTATATATATATATATATATATATATATATATATATATATATATATATATATATTCCTTAGTATACATTCATTTTATATATGCAATACCCCATGTTAAAGATTTATGGTATTAGACCATACAGAAGGTGTTGACGCATCTGTTGCATGTCATTTGATATGCCTACGTTCAATACCTAAATAATCCATTTGTTCACATAATAAAATATGTAGTGGTCTGTCTGAAATTTCTCTCAGATATTCTCCATGTATGTTGGTCACCAGAGCTTTTCCTATTTTCTTCATGGATGTTAACGTTGTATTCTATAATATCTGTGGTCGGACATCCGGTGTTTTTTTTAATGTGAATATTTATTCTATATGTGGTCTGACATCCATTTTTTTTAAATGTGACAATTTGTGTAACTTGCTGAATTCATGAAGACATCCAGGGACGGTATTTGTGACACTTAGATGATGTGAATGTTTTTAGCATGTGTGTGTCATATCTAGTCCTCACACTCATGTTGGAGGCATAATTTTGCACAATACAAAAACGGGCTGTTTCCCAATTATTTTAGGGTAACAAGATTAGAAAACCTGACTATTTTGACATTGACGAACAGAGGAGATCGGTAGCTTTCTTTAGGATTCTAGAAACTGAGAAAACGCCACAATTGACGCTAACGCACTGATGATTGGCACTCAGTTGTGCCTTCATTACATACTTGTCTAGACTATTAATAATAATAATAATAATTTATTTATAAAGCGTCAGTATCCACAAAAAATGTGATCAAAGACGCTGAAAGCAAATCATACAATACAAATCAGTTAAAAGCAGTTTTAAAAAGTAAAGTTTTAAAGCAGATAAGTTAGGTGACTGACGGATGTTGAGTGGGAGATTAATTATTCCAGAGAGTGGGAGCAGCAACACTAAAAGCACGATCACCATATGTCTTAGTACGTGATCGAATGGGGCAGAGTTTGAACTGATCAACTGACCTTAAATTACGATGTGGAACATATAGTTTGATCATGTAAGAAAGATAAATTGGTCCAAGCCTATGAATGGATTTAAATACTATACACTTTCTATACACTTACGAAATCCAACGTTGCATTCATATATTACTTTCGAACAAAATTGATTATACATTTATAGACTCAAAGATCAACATAGAGAAACAGATACATCGTAGCATATGCATTGACTCTATACATCGCTTGAAGTTTGGACATGTTTTTCCACTCTAGTTATGTATGTAAAGCAATATCTTAATGTATTGAGTGGTATTTCAAAACCAATAATTGTAAAAAAAAAAATAATGTGTTATATGCTTTGTATAATCCATAATCCTGCGAAAATATACATTCCATTATTTATTACTTTCGTTTCAGAGTTCAGATATGTCTTTCCGTATGTTTTTCCTTAACAATAAATCCCCATTAGACACAATGCATATATGTTAAGGGTATAGTTTCATAACATTTGGTTAAGAGTTTGATGTATTGCGCAGATATACACAGTAAATAGCGCCACCGCCACTGTATACCTCCAAACAACCAGACAGACAGACAGACAGACAGACAGACAGACAGACAGACAGACAGACAGACAGGCAGACAGGCAGGCAGGCAGGCTGGCAGGCATACACATACATACATACATACATACATACATACATACATACATACATACATACACACATGCACACATGCAAACATGCACACATACACACATACATACACACATACACATACATACATACATACATACATACATACATACATACATACATACATACATACATACATACATACACACACACTGACGGGCGCGCACGCACACACACACTCACACACACTCACACACACACACACACACACACACAAACCACACACACCACACCACACCACACACACAAATGTTCCGTCAAACGAATCGTTAAGGAACTTACTACACAACCCAAGGAAACCTGATCATCGAACTGATTGATACATGTAAAACAAATGCTTAATGACACAACTAATGAACCCATACACAAATTTTAAAGTAAAATAAAAAAGGCAAACCAACACATATTTGTAAATTTATTTCTCATGGGCTTGATCTTTCAGTTGCTGATTAGCGGTGGGTTTGCAATGGTTGTTCATCCAGCTGCCCGATTGGTATCACCCCTAACCAAGGAAAAAAGAGTGGAACTGAGTTGTAACATCAAAGCGCCAGAAGTTATCACGTCTGTCACCTATAATCTACTCCTCATTACCCTGTGTTGCTGGTTTGCCTTCAAGACCCGCAAAGTACCAGACAACTACAACGAATCTCGATTTATCTCTCTCAGTGTCTACACAACCCTGGTCATTTGGTTGGCTTTCATCCCTACCTACCTCACTATTGACAACTCATCGTTCAAAGTCGCAATAATCTCTCTTGCCACACTTCTAAATTCGTCGGTTACTTTAATTTGCCTGTACGTTCCTAAACTCTATGCTGTTTACTTCGTAAAAGATGATCACACTATAGCGGCAGGAACGACAATTAACGCCTACGTGGCTGCAGCAGGGAACAGGGTGTCTCCTATGATCGCACACCTTTCAACAGTAGACTCATCACGCTCATAACATCGAATGCATAATACCCCGTATCCCCTGACAACCGGCCAATGTGACCTGGTTGTCGTATGAATGGAATCGGAAACGTATGTACGAAATTAAGAGACGAGGATGACGTGGTATAATGATCACGGTCAAGCGTGGTATTATTAGGAAATACAACTCGATGTATTTCCTTAGCTAACACTGATTTAACACTGATACCCGGCAATAAAGTAAAACAATCTGAATCTTGCCGAATAATTTTTAAAAGAATCGAAACTTAACGAATCATGTCATAAAAATTCAAGTTACCGATTTAAACCTCGATGTCTTGCCATATATTTTCTAATAAATGTTTCTTAATATTTTAAAATGAATATTTATGGTTTGAGAAAGAAAGAAAGAAAGAAAAGACGACAGACAGACAGACAGAAAGAAAGAAAGAAAGAAAGAAAGAAAGAAAGAAAGAAAGAAAGAAAGAAAGAAAGAAAGAAAAAGCAAGTACATGTAGTGAATATGATGTGTGCCATGTTTCATCTTTATATTTTCGTTCCTTTGGATGTATGTGTTTTTCAAGTTTTAAATAATAAATTTATGTTTTCATGGATCACTGACCAACGGTATATTTTTTGTTATTTCAGAACTTTGATATTATACGTTTATTGTTGTTAGAGTTCACATAGAATCGATTACCCCAGTTTAATACATCATGTTGATTTTAGCAACACGCAATTATAACCAGCACATATTGCTTCAAAACTGTCAAATGACTGACGCTGAAAATTAGAAATGAAATGAAAGGGTATTGTAAGTCGTTTTGCAAGGCTTAGTAGTGTACATGTGAGCTTGCACACACACACACACACACACACACACACACACACACACACATGCACGCACACACATATAAACATACATACATACATACATACATACATACATACATACATACACAAACACTCATACACACGGCACAACATAAACAGTTTTAATGTTGCATACATTCTAAAGTTGATATTTCGGCCATTATTACACACTACAACTATAAATTCGCAGTTTCGTACAATTCGATGCAAACAAATATAAATTATGTCATACAATACAATACAATGCAATACAATGCAATGCAATATAATACAATACAACACAACACAATATACAATACAATACAATACAATATTATACAATACAATATTATACAATACAATATTATGCAGTAACAATGCTATAATTTCTCAAATGAGCCTACATAATAAACAGTACTACTGACTCCAAGTATGTTATCATAATAAATTCTCAGAAAATTAGTATCATTTGTGTTTCTGTAAACGTTGATTTCAACAAATATAGGATTTATGTATTATATCTGACATTTAACTTAGATACTAATACAAACACAAAGTTATCTTTTAACTGATGCACGCACGAATATCTGATGGACAGATCATACATAACCGATCCAGGTTTATCAATCAACAAACGCGGAAAGAGACCACATCAACTAACACATCTACTGGTTTATCCATCACATTGAAGTGTTAACAGCCGGTGCATTATTAGTCTCATTAGATCGACATATTACCTTTTAACGTCGGTCTCAGAGGAAAATGATCCTATTAAAGCATCTAAGTATGCTCCCATGTGAGAAGAGAGTGATATGCCATATGCTGTGTGAAGACAGAGCAATGCACATTTTAACACATTTTACTGCTTGTATGTCATTTTGCTTGCTGTAAGGTAAGACTGTCAGTATGTATATTATTGTGGTCATTAGACGTTTAACAGTGTACATATTCAACTAAACAGATTTGTGCCGTGTTGTTGGGACCGTGTTGTTGCGACTCGTTTGTTTGTTTCGTTTTGCTTTGTTTCGTTTTCTTTACTTTAATTTAGTTTACTTTTTACTTTAATTTACATTACTTTACTTTATTCTACTTTACTTCAGTTTATTTTAATTTGTTTTGGTTTAGGTTGGGTTGGGTTGGGTTCCATTCTGTTCGTTTCAGTTCGGTTCCATTCCGTTCCGTTCAACAGTTCAGTTCATCAGTTCAATTCAAAGTATTGTAATTTTTAAGATAATGGACAGTTGAGACAATTATATTGTGAATGTTATATGTCACAGATAATTTTATTAATGGGCTTTCTAAATATCCCAATCTATTATACACAGAGTAGAAAATGTAGTAAACCATATGAACCTACCTAATATCATATAATATGATATATCTCCATAGAAACGTCTGACGTTCAATTAGCAAATTGCACGTGCCTAGAGGTCAGGTCTAGATTAAGTAGGTATGTGGATTAGGTTTGTCCAATCCAGTGAACTTTAAATATAAAATTGTTTGGTAATGTAAAGTTAGTTTGATTTCAAATGCTAGATGCATGTCATATCGTCAATTAAGATATGAATATGATCTTATTACCAAGGGAGATAAATCTACCATAATACGTATGTATAATTTCATAATATGAAAATAGTAACACAAATAATGCATTAAATGAGAGACATATTGTAACACCATGGTAAAAATAAATGTAAATGTCTAAATAACAATGTAAAGCAAAAAGGAAAATTAACATAAATTTGCATAATGTAAAATTATTGTGACAATATAGGAAACAGGATAATATGAAATGATAGCCTAAATAGTATGTAATTGTTACAGTACAATGTACAATGAAACAACGAAGAACGGCATGCACCAGTCCTAGCCCTTCGGGGATATTTTAGTCTCATGATTGATAAATCTTCACATGTTTTTGAATGTGTAATTCATGTGTTAGTTTATGAAAGTACAATTGTTATTTTTCACCTTTTTTTTACTTTCCCAGTTATACGGCTAGGCCTTCACGTTCATCCGACTATTTCGTAATCATTCACTCCCCAGGTAATCATTTGGTGTTCAGACACGAGAAAACATCTGTGTTTTTACAAAGTTACTTTATTCAAACAGAGAATGGCAAGAAGCCTGTGAAATGCTCAGATATCATTTGGCGATCTCGCTTAATAAATGTACGTCTAACGGTCAGATCTCGTGGGAGTATAGTAGCCCAGGTATGATATGTTCACAATAATTCTTGCTTCATTCAAAACCTCGTTGTCTTCATTAACTATGTACGTTCCAATTATTTGTATGCTTGAAGTCTAGTTCACAATTCTTCCACTAGGAATTAACCAAATCCTGTGCGATATTCCTGTTTAGTACATTGTTATAAGGAAACTTCGTTGTCAATGCCTTGAGGTAATAGTGTTCATCACGCCTGCAATCATGCGATGTTATCAAATCTTTTTATCCCCATCTCCACTAAAAGTAGAATATTGTTAGCACAAGAAAGACGATGAAAAGATTGGATACGCCAACGTAAAAGGGAAGGGAGACCTTTTGAATTTACTATGTATAATTAAAACTTGGATGTTAAACAAAATAAAATGCATTTCTTTAATTCTCTTTCACTAATCACTACAGGGCTGGCATCGATCAAAACTTATGCGGAAGTGACGTATGGGCTTTCCCAGGCAAGGGGAAGGATAAATTGTGAATTCATAATTTTTCATAAAAATTTGGATGTTAACGAGATAAAATGTGTCATTCAGGGTTGGCGTCATCTGAACTTGGGCGGAAATGACGTATCGGCCTTGCCAGGGAACTTCCGTTAAACGTGTTGTCGACTGTTTATTGTTATTGTAAAGCAATTGACAATAGCTCCCAGGAAAGTAGTAATGTATTGACAGTGAAATAGTCGAGTATGAACAACATGTTACACTATCTAAGGCTTTACACTAAGCTGTAAAAGAGGTCACTTCTTTGCAAACAAACATTTTCATTTTCCTGGATATAAACTTTATTGCTCAATGCCTTAATTAGGAATTCATAATTCATACATATTAAATAATGAAATGCAGAGCTGATAAATACCGCAGCATACAGAAACAGTTGTGTGAAAATTATCTGCATTTTGGAAGCCTATGGGTTAGGCCCGGGAAAATAAGGCCATCTGTTACATAGCATGTGGAGTGCCTTCCCAGGTTATTTCTGGCAACTGACCCTTCTTCAAGTTTCTTTCTCTAAAACATGACCCTTTCCAATATTCATTGACAAATATTTGGGTTAAAATATTGTCAGAAATAAAAAGGGAACCAACTCAATGGTGTCCCACCACTGCCACCACATAGATAATTTTAATGCAATTTGTTGTTCCCCTCTAATACCACCACACAGTTAGTTTGTGTGTGTTTGGATTGAATGGCACAGCTGAAGGCACCAGAGCCACGAGAACTAGATGGGCACTCTACTGACATTGCCTGGACATCAACATCCTTGCACAACAACATGATCTGCATTGTCTTACCACATCATTCTTTTGTGCATATTATGAAATGTGGACATGTTGCGAAACAAGGGATGTGCCTATGTCCCTCATCATATGTCACTGCTGCACCAGGTATGATTGAAATCAGCTATTGCTTGTCAGAGAAATGACATATTACAGACATAAACATAGGTGTAAAGGCAGAGCTCATTATAATAGCCTGGGGTGAACTAAAAATAAGCTTCACCTAATTTGCAAGTATCCCGGATATTCTTATCTGAATCAATCGTAAAGATTGTATGTGTGTATCGAGGCATGTAATCAAAGTTTGAGGGATTTATCTGAAGCATAAAAGATCACTGCTTGCAAACAAACACACCCACACACACACTCTTCAATTTCTTTAAGATAAACTTTATTGCTCAGTAACTTAAGTAGAAGGTCATACTCTAATATGTATTAAATAATGCAGCATATGAGAAACTTTAGACTATAAGGTTGCTAAGTATTCAGAAGCAATTGTTGAAAATATAAGGATGACAGTCTTCTTACAACATCAAAATACTCTTTTAAAAGATACAATAGCCTTTTTAAAAATACAGCCATACTACTAAGAGTATTACACATTATGAAAAAAAATGACATTTTAAGCTAACAAAGAGCTTTTTTATCACTCAAAAATAAAATGCTGTAAGGCACAAGAAGTATTAATTTATGTTTAGTTCATCTTTTTCACTGTCATAAATTACATTATGTGAACATTTTTGCATTTTATGCACTATGAATAAATAATAATACATGGGTTGAACACTAGGAAGACGCAAATCAAAATATATGTTAAGCAATCCAAGAAAGGTCGAAAAGTCATTCTATATGAAAGTCCTTCATCCCAAATAAATCACAGTATTTCTCTACAAATAATATGTAATGTGTTTTAAGAGTGTTCAAATTTCATTAACTTGTTAGGCACAATAACCTGGTAGCACATAAAAAATCCGTACATTAGTGTAAAAAATGCAATTTTATTTGCAAATTACTTCAGAATCACATACACCTGATTGACTCCTGCAGAATCATATAATATGATTGGACACTGTAGTTACATAAATCTGATAGGACAGTACAGAATCACATAATTTTGATTGGTTACTGCATACAGAATTACATATATAATAAATGTCATTGGCTGCTGCAGAATCACATAATTTTGATTGGTTACTGCATGCAGAACCCCATAAATCTCATTGGCTGCTGCAGAATCACTATAATTTGACTGGTCACTGTAGTTATATAAATCTGACAGGACACTACAGAATTACATAATTTTGATTGGTCACTGCATACAGAATTACATATATAATAAATGTCATTGGCTGCTGCAGAATCACATTAGTTTGATTGGCCACTGTACATTACAGCATTTCATAATTTTGATTGGTTACTGCAAAATCATATCGATCTGATTGGTTACTATTGAAACTGATAAACTTGATTTGCCACAACAGAATAAAATTACATTCAAACTATCAGTCCATACTCATAATTGTACATTAATTAAATCACCACACAATTCATTCATATTTAAATGTATGTAGATTCTAATACTTGATTACCATTTAATTTAAGTGGCACATAGCGAGTGTACAAGCTTTTTTTCCTTAAGTGAAAATACTAGCATAAAACTACCGGTAGATTAAAATGTTTTAGCATAACATTAAAGTAATGCATGCGTTCAATGATATTTGAAATAACATATTTGCATTGTTTATAACATAATTATAGCAGTTTCCTTAACACTTTAGAATACAAAGTAAATATACTAAATTATGTCATTGAGTTGTTTATATACATGTATGCTATACCTAAATATTAGCTTTGAGTTCGAATTCTGTCAATATTAAGTGATGGTTTATGTTTTTAACTTAAGTAGAATACAACAGGTACATTTTACTCTGCAGCAAAAATAAACACAACTAAAGATATAAATACTGCTGCTTCTGGTCTAATTTACATGTTGATAATAAGTATCAATTTTTCATGACATGATCAAAAGTTAACAATTTTGACGCAGACATTAATGGAATACATCAACAGCACCAAATAAAATGATTACCAGTGAGTTAACAATTTTGAAACAGACATTAATTAGAATACATCGACAACACCAATGAAGGTATAGCTTAATGTTGGATATTAATAGACTACTGATATATCATATCACAGCTGAATACTGGTGACTTAGTGGTAGGGTTGATGTTTATCAAGCGATAGCACAAATATTTCATGCCAGCATATTGAAGACATCTAAACTACACTTCTGTGAAAGTAAAAGTAATTTATCTTTACAAAATTTAACACCTAGCTTACTTTGTACATGTTGAGAAATTCATCCAAGCCATTAGATGTGAGAAAGCAAGCACAACATCACATCAAAACTAATATTTTAAGTAGAGGGTGAATTGAATGTACTGAATATCCACGAGATTTCATTTATGCTGTGCACTGAAACATTGTAAATATATAGTCTGTGAAGTATTCTCTGTGAGT
Source organism: Glandiceps talaboti (assembly GCF_964340395.1). Classification (NCBI taxonomy): domain Eukaryota; kingdom Metazoa; phylum Hemichordata; class Enteropneusta; family Spengelidae; genus Glandiceps; species Glandiceps talaboti. Next base: position 10,020,371 of record NC_135563.1, on the reverse strand, counting down.
ATTCCCATTTTGTCAAAGCACACAAGTTGTCCAATTCAGATACATACATACCTTCGGGGTTCTTATTTAACAAATACCTAACCAGTAACTAGAAACAATCAAACCAGTCCCTTTGAGGGACTGTGCTCTGTTTCTGAGAGTAAATTTACATGAATTACAAAATCTTTTTTACCCAAGTGAACTCTAGTATCATGCAAATAAGCCAAATTTGGTGTGGCCAGAACTTGGAATTGATAATATTTTATGGATTGGTAATGTGGTAATTGCAATGTGATGCATCGAGTTTGTCACCACACAAAGAGCAATACATGTAAGCATGTATATCTGATAAGCAATTACCTTAAACATGTTATCTTTTGAAACATTGGCATAACTTGCAATAGTGATTAGGTTACCTTTTTTGTTCTTAGAAGCGACTACTTAGATATCACAGAACACATACAATCTTCTGTTCTACGTAAAACTCAAAAATCCTATGCAAACAGGATAAATATTGACCTAAGAAAATATGCACATCCATCGAAATTTGAGAACATCATCCATCCCTCAACTGTTACTGTGGTTACACCTTCCTGCTAATTACAACAGTCTATTGTCGTCAAGTGACTCCACTAGAAAGTCACCTGAACAAACACTTAAACATCATTATGCTGATGACAGTTGAGTTATTCAAATGAAAGATATATAGTTGCTTCAAGACAAGATTCCAAAAAGGTAGCTTTACCCTTATTACTACATAAGTATGAATTTCTATTCTACAACAGCTTTCCACAAAACCAATTACAACATAACTAAAGAAGTTATGACTTATTCATTTCATTCAATGTTACCATTATTAGGGCTAATCCTTGAAAGACGTGCCAGTAAATGTCAAGATTTCAACTTTATTTCCTGGAAAAAGAAATTTGATCCTGTTCAACCCACTGAGCAGGACAAAGCAGCCACATCAAAGCCTACAGATGGTTCTAATAAGGGGATGAACTTTAAAGAAATCTTGCTGATGATCAGAATCTATACAATAAACACAAAGAGTTAATCCTTAAGGCAGAAATAAGTTGTTAATTTTAATGCACAATTAAAAAATGATATTTGATGTGAATGTCGCAGAAATTAGATGGCACCAAATGAAGTGGTGAGTTGGGCAGGGTGTAAATAAACCAGAAACTTGCAACAACATGTTCAGTAAGCTTTAAATCCTATTTCATAAAAAAAATAAGTAGTCGAATACATATTTTCAGCCCCTCACATTTGAAATGAAATGATCACTATGGAAACATGTTCAGAGAACACAAGCAAAAAAAGGAAACCTGTAAGTAATGATGCCTTATTGAAACTTCTCATGAGATAGCAATGAATGGCTATCGGTCTTTTATCCTTAGGCTACAACTATCTAATTGACACATGCTGATATTAATCAGCTAGAGTATATAGCACTTCACATACCCTACAAACTGTTACAACAACATACAGAGAATCATAACTTTGACAGGTGTGAGTAAAAGTTATACCTACAACATGTAACTTAATGCTGTACTAGCTGTGACCGGAACATTTTTTGAAACTGTTTTGTGGGATGTTATGACTTTATACTCATAATTTAGTACACCCTGAACAGTATTGCACCGCCTGTGGGCAAATGTATCTGTACAGCTGTACACATAATATGGTACAATAAATCCCATCAATCTATTTTGGGTGGTCACCTAAAAATCAGCACCCCAATATGATCACCATTCCAAACTGTTACTGTACAACATATGGATACAATCAACCCCTAATTAACATGTAAAATGTCTACTTATTGGTATCTGAACAGTGAATGAATTTTCAGTGAATTTATCTGATTGAAAAAAAAAATACTCCAGTTACAGTAATGCATCTTAACAGTCATTGAAACTAACTGCTAAATTATTGGATCAACAGATAGAATCATCATCTCACTGCCCACTTATGGACTGAATATGATTTCAAGTCAGTGAATCAGTCAATTTGTATAGCAGGTATGACCTTGCACTGACATGATGAATTGTTACTTGCTACAAATAGCAAAGATTGCATGCACGAATGCATATCTAGAATGGTGTCTGTATCTGTAACTACTAAATCACTATACAGAAGGTTTTTAGACTCATTTTTCAATGTCACTGACAAGAGTATACAGAGATTAACATTGTGATTCTTCCAGCTAAAACATAGGAATACAGACACAAGTTTGTCACTATTGCACATGATATGCAAACTTGTATAACAAACAAAATGTGTTCAATATTTGACTTTTGCACAGTCTTCTCTACTATTATTGCAATGTCATCGAACTCACAGCAGTTTTAATAGGGTTATTGAAACTTTCTCAAATTGATACAATCTATGCTGTAAATCTTCTCCTGAATAGAACAAGTATTCAGGAAATAAAAACACTTAATAAATACTTTTTACCTAATATTTCAGTAAAATATATAAGAATTGTTACTAAATACATGTACTAATAGACATAAATAAATCTGATGTGATAATGAGAACACATTGTCATCGTGCTATGTATCGACAGCAATACAAATAAACATGGAAGCTTGGCTCATGTATGGTTTAATATAAGATTTTGTGAGTATGGCAATAAATAATTAACAGTGGAGGACTCAAGAGTTACTCCTTGAATCAGCTATCAGCTATAATCCACACCTTTCAGACACTGTTTTAAATCTTTGGAAATGAAATTCAACTTTTGAAGCCTACTCATTGGCAAGACTATCTTTCAAAACAAATAAATATTAAATAACAAGATTGCTTTCCAAGCAAAGATCAATATTTTCTGAAAGTTTTTTCACATCGACAGAAGATATATATTGACCTTTCAGGTTATTTTTTTAAGGCAGTGAGTGAAACAAAAAATTCTTTTTCTTTTTTTTTAATCGTTAAGAGTTGATAAAATTGCTGTGGCAAGTAGTACAACTTATTTTGAAAAATAATGTAGATGGAGCACTAAATGTAAATGTTCTATTCTATGTATCAAATATAGATTGTAACTTCTATATGTACATAAAGCTACAAAAATTTGAATTTCAGTAAGTATGCCAACTTCTAAGCTCTCTCTCTCTAATGACATTTTATCCAGGTGAAATCATTGAACTTGATCTTGAGTTAAAAATTTCTATGTGCACTCCAGTCTTGAGATTTGAATTGGAGAGCTTCAGAAGGACCAAAATCCATATCTTCTTCTTTAAGTATGTCCTTTTCCCTTTGACCATATTCGTTATTTGTCACTAGGGTTAAGTTTGTTCATGCTTTCCTCCAAATCTTGAGTCTTCCTGGCTAACATTCTGGCAACCATCTTTTGATGGGCTAATGCCTCACACTTGTCATTTAACTTTAAAAAAAGAAATCATAAACAAGGAATTATTTTCTAATCAACGTTTCTGTACAGCTGTCATATTACAGGCCAATGATACATATGAACACAAATCATTAGAATTATGACTGAACTAAATCAGATTTTACATGTTTGAACATAACAAATTAAACACCCAGCAGTCATTTAATTTTAACACAACAGACTGTAACAAAATTATTCAAATCCATCTTGTCATTAGTAGAAAAGCAACTTTACAGTTTACAGTTGCTATAGCTATTGTTATGGTTGCTAGGGATTACAATTTGGATGTTTCTAGGATACTAAATCCTTTATATCCTTGGTTCAGAAGACAAGTTAACAATGTTACTGCGTATTAAAATTCAAGCCTGTAATCAACTTTTTCTAGCTTTTTGCATTCACTATGATATGTATATGCAGCAATGGTATCAAACTTCTGTATCAAATTCGACAGAATTGCACCAACCTTCACAATGAAACTTGTACCAAAACTTGCAATTTATTCTTACAATGGTAAGATGATTGGCAATTCAATTTCTGATTTGTGGTTTGCTATATGTTTACTTACAAGTTCTGTCATAGTTGTTACAACACAGGAAGAATCTTCATCTTCTGGTATTGCCAATGGTATACTACAGTCATATGATTTACTACCACTGGTATCAGAATCATTAGCAGAGCCATTTTCCTTACTTGTACCATTTCTGGTTTCCAGTTTGTTGCCTGGATGATAAGAAACACTACATATCAAAATATTTGTCCAATCTCCCAAAATGAGCATTCAAAATGAAATTCCTATTAGACATTATGGAAATCTGACCAGCATTTCTCTCTTACTTTACACACACAGTGTCACACACACACACACACACACACACAAACACACACACACACACACGAAAGGACGAACAGCCACACAGACAGATAGATAGTCTTAGAGATGGTCAGACGCAAATGGGCAAGTCAGTCATCTGATCAACATCTACCTGGAGTCATCAAACCTTTTTGTTTCCTGTCTTGTGACTTATCAGTAGATGTCTTACCAATCAATATCGACTTTTATGCATAAAGCTACCAACACTCCAACAACATGTTATTTTCACTGCCTTTAGCAAGGCCACTTCAGCATGTCAAGTTGTTATCACTGGGGAAAACAAACCTAATTCAGAAACGTGACTCAATCAAACCCTGTTTTAGTGCAAATTCCTAATGGAAAACAAAATCACACAAATTTTGGTAATTTACGTGGAACTAAAGAATCGCTGTAATGGTTTAGGTTGGTTTAAACTGCTTTGACATTTGACTATAACACACACAGAGTCAAGTAAGCTTGCAATAAGAAAATGCAAAGAGCTTGAAATATTTATTACTGACACTGACAATCTGATGAAGTTAAATATTGCGTGTGACAAACAGTTGTCTGGTACAACTTTAGAAAAAGTGGCCCTCAACAAAAGAATAATTTTACTATTTTTAATCGTAATGATTCCAATGAGAGAATAGTACTAATCCAAGATCTAACATTGCGGTTTAAAGCAGTGTAATGCTAATATAGGATGGAAGTTATTACCAGTCAACCAGTCGGTTTTACTCACACATCATTTTTCTAAATTTTGAGAGAATTCTGTTCATGAGTATTGAAAATTTATTTCAAAATAATCATGAAAAGTTAGGTTGCAATCTGATTGAAGTGTTCATGATTTCACATACCCACATAATTTCAGACCAATCTGCCCAGTACTTTTTGACGTTAAAGCTTTTTTTTTTACCTAAAATTCACATTTGGTTACCAGTATCATGTGTTGTGATCATTTCATTTGAACACTTTCCCCTCTAAACACCCTGAAGTAATGGCCCCACCAAATACAAACTTTAGGCAATTATAGACTTTAAGTCATTTAGTACAAACACATACACATCTGCACACACATGCACATCCAGACAAGTACACACACATGCATGCACGCACGCACGCACGCACACACACGCACACGTGCACAGAGACAGTGAGACAGTCAGTCAGTCAGACACACACACACACACACACACACACACACATGAACACATGCATGCACACACACATACATACATACATACATACATACATACATACATACATACCTACACACACACACACACACACACACACACACACATATACATGTATGTATGCAATGTATGTATTACTATTGGAACCTCTGTTCAGTTGTACTAAAATGCATATCTGGATTGTAAAGATTAAATACAATATTGGACTCAATAACCACGAAAATCCATCTGGAAGGTTACCCCTAATTGATTATACAGCATATGTCTATGCACAACAAAGTATTTTTTACAAAATAAGTACCTATTTCATTTGTCGGTGTCCATTATACCTTATTAAAGAATTCTCACTCAATTTGTGCACCCATATCACTTAAACGACTTCCTCAATTTAGTACTTACACCTACATGTACAAAAGATTTGAGTTGATAGTGAGCGACCTTCACAGCAGCTTTAAGGCATTAATTACTTTAAGAATCTGATAGCTGATCCTAGCTCTATTGTCATACATGTACATTCATATCTTGCGATAGGTCAATGACATTTTGCTATGTGATGGTGCAACATCCTGAAATCATGGTGCTGATATTTATTAGTTTAAAAAGAGAAACCTGCACTATCTGATGACATTGATAGAGTTCGATCGTAATTGGAGTCAAGGCAGTTACGACACAAAATGGAATATAAGTGAGTCATTCTTCATAAACCATCACTGTTGCTGTGCGGATTAAACTTAAAGGAACCATTGAGTAGACTTATTCAAGTCTACACACGATCTTTATTTGAATATGTACTCTTTTAAAGAACAATTTAAAAGAGGGTTGAAGACATACCTGTTTAAAGTTTCTTACAACTTGTAACTGTTGATTTTAGCCATGTTTCTGTTTTAAACACTTTTAGGAATGGTTTTAATATGCTATTGATGTGTATTATTATTATTATTTTATTTTTTTTTTACAGTATTTCTTAAATGTCTCTTTTAACTTATTAAATGTCTCTTTTAACTTATTGTGCAGCGCTTTTGAATATTTTCTTTTAAATAGAGGAAGCGCTTTAGAAATGAAATGAATGTTAAATGTTAAATGTTAAATATGCATTTTGAAACGGAAATGTGGGTTTTTTTTCTTTTGTGTGAAATAGTTGCCTGAGTGGGTGAGTGCAAAACAGTGGTGAGATCGTGTATATCCCTTGACTCATCTCAGTGATGGGCCTGCAGCATGCTATCAATTATGGATGAGGTGAGATCATCACACTGGGTGACTACTACTAGTAAAGTGAGAAAAATAAAAAGCAAGTTGAACACATTTTCCTTCACGAAATTTGAAACGAAGTACAAAATAAAAGAAGGAAATAAAAATCTGCTAGGAGATTGTTGCCAGACTATCGGTTGAGATACAATGTCTCCAGAAATGCTTGTTTGAGGGTTACATAGAGGTCATGAAAGTGGCAGGTTCTAACGTCATTAAATTTCCTTACCGTTGCCATTTGTCAGTTGTTCAAGTTTGTCAATCCACTTCAGACCCCTCCTTCTTGTCTTTGGTTTGTGTTTAGATTGCAGCCACTCAGCAATTTTTTTATTCAAAGTCTTATTTTTAGCAAGTTGTTCTTCGAATGCTATTCTGTATGCATCAGCTACAACCTGGCTCTCTTCGACGTTCTTATTAGCCTGTTCTATCTGGAAATATAAACCAAAAGTGACAAACCTTCAATACTTGTCTATTCAATCTGAAAATTCAAAATGACATTTTGAGGTGAAAAAGTTAACACAGTGAACATTAAAAGTACTAAAGAGTACATTCGAGATGCATAGAAAAGTGCTTGGAGCACAGTGTGGGCAAACGCTATTTATAAACACTAACTTTATTATCTAGTATTACTTCATATGTCAGAGACAATCACGTTTAAAACCACTACTTTTTTCAAACCTCCCTTATAACCATTAAAATGATACATCTCAGCTGTCATTTTCACCGCTATTTTTGCGTTTTGCTTTCTTTAAAGCTTATAGCCTCGTTCCCCAAGGCACTAACCTTTCAGTAACGAGCATGAACTCTGTATTATGATGATGATGATAATGATACTAAAAAAGCTGATGAGGTCATTGAAGTGACATCCTTTAGAAATGTCACAAAATAGCTGTCTCTAATCTTTGAATCAAGCCGTATATCTCCAACAAACCATAAGGCCAAATAAAAAAAGTTGTTTGGTTCCGGTTACCCGACCCCACCTAGTTTTTCATGCCGATACTAATTTTTTTTTACATATTCGAGAAAAATAATAATACAATCACAAAAATTGTGAAGTCTCGCCAGAAACAGCGGGTGCGGAAACTGACATCAACCTAGAAAAGACAACATAAAACTGTTCTTCCAATCTGTAATGACTGTACATCTGATAGGAAGAAATAAACAACACAGAGACCATTTGGAAAACAATGGAAAACCTGAACTAGACACTCACACATGAAAAAAAATATATAATAAAATAAAATAGACAATCTACCTACCCCACCTATTTTAAAATTGAATGTAATCGGAACCACACAATTTTTTTTTACGCCTAATTAAGGTAGAATTTTTTTTTTTTTTTTTTTTTTGCTGCATGAAGGTGATTTTTCATTTTCTTGACAATTATGAGGTTCATTTTTTTACTTTGTTTTTAATTCTTTGAGCATTACTTCTCATAAGGAGGAGGTTTTTGTTTTAAATGTTGTCTGGTAGTGTGTGTCTGTCTGTCTGTTGGTCTGTCTATCTGTGTCATCATTTTCTCAAAAACGGCTTGCTCACCAAATCAAACAAATTTTAATATATGTACACACATATTCTTTGGGGTAATGGCTAGAAGTGATTAGTGTTTGGGCAAGATCTGTGCAAGGTAAGTTGCATAATTTGCATAACCAAGTGGTAACTATCCCCGTGTAAAAATGGAATAGTCCAAATATTAGTATGCTGTGGCACTCTTCATAATGGTACATAAGAGTACCTACAGGAGACAAATTCGGATCAAATCTGGTTCATTTATACCAGGTTAAAGGGCTGTTTGAATCCCAGGTCACCGTATTAGTGTTTGCTCACTATTGGTAACACAGGATCATTCCTTTGTTCTGGACCAACCATTTCTATCGCCCAGTCCAACAACCAGTTTTGAAACCCAAAGAAGGCCTTTAATTACTAAATAGATATCTCTATAGTCTAGTGTAAAAACAGAATTATTGGGATAACACCAACCTTATCATGGAGTCTGCTATTTTCCCTTTTAAGATTTGCAGCAGCTCTGGCACAGCTACATGGTTCTGGACTTGTAACCCGACAATGACATGCACCAAGTACTGATAGCTGCTGAAAGTTATAGTATTAAGAGACAAGCAATCTGATTAAAATCTGATGTAGTGTACACTTCACAATTTCATTTTGGCTGTTACGTTTACTGTCGTTTGTCCTTTTTTAGCACTCGTTACTTAATCTGACACCACACCATAGGCATTCCCGTACCAAATCTCATCACTGAGTGAATTCATTTAACGAATGAGAACATGTAATGCGTCGAAACATATGGGTACAGTACTTCAGAGCACTCTGTTTGAAAAGAGCATGAGCACAGAGCGCAGACAACGATGTTATCATTATTGTTTGGTGGTTCTCTTTCTTTCTATTTTGAACGTTGAGTGTATATATTGTAAGACAGATTCTGATTGGCTACTTGTAAGTATGAGATTTGGTACGGGAATGCCTATGGCGTCGTGTCAGATATAATGAGCGCTCACAAAAGAACAAACAACAGTAAATGTATAAGCTAAAAAGAAATCACAAAGTGTACAATACATCAGATTTTAATCAAATTGAGAGACAAGACATAATGTCAGCTTTATTACACAGCCTCTGTATTAGGCTAGGTGGGTTACCTGGCAAGTATTCTCCCCACACGGCCTGTGCACTTAGCAAACAATATGGCACGGTTTGCATATGTTACAAATGATGACTATAATTTACATTAAAATTATGCAAATGAACATGTATGTAAATCAACAATATGCAAATGATATCAAATTTCCTCAAAACTACACAATGTAAGCTGCTTTTCGGATCAAATATTACACATATGTACATATCTACATGCAATTTAATTTGTAGAAAAAAGAAGATATATAGCAGCTCATATTTCTAGAGAAGAGAAAAAAATCTCAAGGCTAAAAGAAATTTCCCTTCAATGTATCACCCACGCACAAAAAATAACTACTCTAAAAGTTAATAAAGGTAATTTTGTTGTAAACACAAAACACATTTCAGACAAAATACAGAATTTCAAACGAACAACATAGTATTGTATAAGCACTTCAGCTGTAGGGGGCATATGCAATGTATATGGGAGACACAAAACCGTGCATGATAAACTTTATCAATAGTAAGTAAAACATACTTGAGGGACTCTGGTAATTGTTATGTTCTCATAATTATCATTCACACAAAATACCAGACAGAAGAGAGAATCTCAAACAAACCTAATTCTAATATATTTACGCCGCAAGGTTTATTTACAGGAGGATACTCAGTGTTGTTGAAATATGATACACAGAATATAGGACTGTGGGCTATTTGATTCAATCTGGCAATCTCATAGTACATGTACAGGTAAACCACCGACTGTATCTAGCCATCAACTAATGACAGATGTGTGATTTATATACATGTACAGGTAAACCACCGACTGTATCTAGCTATCAATTAATGATAGATGTGTGATTTATATACATATACATGTGCAGGTAAACCACTGACCTATCTAGGTAAACCACTGACCTATCTAGCTATCAACTAACGACAGATGTGGAAGCAAAATTACTTTTCCACTCAATACATTAATGATGACTTTTTGGAGTGTTCTCTGCGGCAGTACTTTCACTCGCGACGCTCTTGAAAGTGCAGCAGAAGACACTGCAAGCACAAGTGTATATACATGTAACCCATAGCACCCACACTGGAATAACGCAGAATGGGGTCCTGTTATTATCAAATCTGTTTATCCAAAACATGCAAATTTCCATACATATGATACTGTGTTATTCCATGCTTTCATGTACAACAAATGATTGCATCCTCATTTGCATATCATTTGTATATCATTTGCAGACAGGCAATAATTTTCCGGTGTTGCACTGTGATGCTAATACAGTATGTGCGTACAACGGTGCAAGTACAGTTATCTCTGGTACATATGTAATAATGATATAAAGTTGTATCTACTACTATGACATACCTCGGCAACGCTGTTGACCATATAGTTATCAGAAGATGTTGATTTCTGTTTTTCATATTGCAGTCTTTCCTTTACATCCATCATTGCTATCAATTCATCTCGTTCTCTTGCAACGCCTGGGAAAAAAATGGTGAAAGTTATCTCAATACATTTCAATAAACTTTACATTACTTCTGATAAGTATTGAAGAGTTTAGAAACGACTTGGGGGTCTAGCAAACTTGCAGGAAATTGGTGGCAACAAATAAACACTACAAAGTGTGTGTGTGTGGGGGGGGGGGGGGGGGGGCTAATAATATTGATTCACATAAAGTGTAATAGACAACAGTAAATATACGAGTTATATACAACCAGCAAAAAAACACCGATGAGTTTGCTTGCTTGTGGTAAGCAGGAATGAGGCAAGTTTCAAGCAAAGATATACAATGTAATTAGTGGTAGTAACTCATCAAAGTGTAACCACCACATGAGCCCCGGATCCGATAACTCTGTTTGCTGATAGAATGGATTCCATAACTCTAAAATACTCATAGAACGACTACAAATTATTATACCCTGTAAGTCCAACTGTTACTGTTACATTATAACTTACACAGATATAAACAAACTGTTAAAAGCATTGCACGAACCTACATAAGAGGCACTCCCTGTCATTTTCATATCAATTGTATTGTTGTTTTTACCTAATTGTGTCTGAAATCTTTCTTTGGTTCACTCCTTTCAAGTAAACGCACCGGTGTTCTTTTGCAGGTTGTATTTATGCTATAGACATACTGATAAACTATGTCATCATGGTACTTCAGGAACAATTGCCTTTTTCCTTTTACAACTTCACATGATAAAGTTAAGGTAGAATGTGTCTCTGTGACAAATTTAAGAGTCAACATTTTTTTTTTTTAAATAGACAAGATAAGAAATCTCAAGTCATTGATTAAGAAACCACTACTCAGGGGTTCAAAACATAGTGACAAAAGGATCAGTTTCATCCATGTGTGTCAACATATGGCTTCCATACATTACATGCCGGCTATTGACCTCACCGTGTTACACATGTCACACTAATGGCGTAATTTGAGAAAGACCTCTACTGACACTACACATTAGCTGCTACGACAAGTCACTTTAACATGTTTAAAGTTTATCACTGCTATGAGATGTATTTCTCTTGTTTTACAGGCATATGAATATACAAGTGAGATTTCCATTTTCAAAAGTTGTTTTTTTCAAAGTCCTACCAACCCATCATACTTTGTCTCACAAGAAACAAGGGAAACAAGTTTTGGAAGAAATTGCTCTGACATCAAATTGGGATAGCGTGATGGCCTGACCTTTGACCTTGCAATTTGGATTAAGCTTACTGGTAACATTCACAGCTGTAAATAGTATTCTTCAATATATATGATCTTTGGTTCTCTTGTTGGCCAGTTGGTAACAGAGATATTTTGATTGGCACCATTATGGAAATAAACCAATCATTGGAGTCATACATGTAACATTAAGCATTTGGCAACATTAACAGTCTCACTCATAAAGTTAGACTTTGTATCAATTTACCCCGTAAACATGTGACAGATTTAGATCACATGTATCAAATTCTAGACGCCTGTCGGTAGCCTTTTGGTTAAAAAACAAGTCAGAATATTTTGCTTTGTGTTGTTAATGAACTCATTGAAAACACGACACCAAAGACCATTTTTTGAATGTGGCGTCTGGACCTCATTTGTCATATTTCTAGGGGCTTTTTGAAGGAAATTCGTGCAAATTCCACACTCTTGAATGAACACTGCATGTGGACTTACTGTTTTTTTCTGCGTGTACTTTGCTGAGTTCATCTGCCTTTGCTCTCAGAGTGGCCATCAGTGCAGCATTCTCTAAGCATACCCTACCAGTGAGAAAAAAAACATTACAGTTCATGTATTATTAGTTAGAATTATGACTGATTCACAAATAGTTCACTTTGTATCAAACAGGTACAATACATGCATGTTAAGGGGGGGGGGGGGGGGGGGGGGTTGAGTCACAATAGTCAAATGGCCAGCTTGGAATGTCCAAGTTGACAGTTTGAGCCTTGCTGTTGTCACTAGGAATTTTAATAATGCATAGCACTGTAAATTCTACAGGAGCAGTGACTTCGTCTGTCGTTAGTTGATAGCTAGATACAGTCTGTGGTTTTACCTGCGCATGTTTATACATCACACATCTGTCATTAGTTAATAGTTGATAGCTAGATAGCTAGATACAGTTGTTGGTTTACCTGTACATGTATATAAATCACACATCTGTCATTAAATGATAGCTAGATAGCTAAGTACAGTAGTTGGTTTATCTGACTGATTGTCTTCAATTGATATATGTACTACAGCGGCAACCAAGGTTCCGGCTTAGCAAGACAGACACAGACTAAAAACTATTGTTGTTTGATGTGGTAGATTAACACAACTGGATGAGTGCTAGTGGTGCCTCTGTTGCGTGGATATAATTACCCTATAACCAAGATAGTGTGTGGCCACTTGAGTAAAGCTACATTGTACCTATCAGAAACACCACCCTAATGTCCAAACAATAGTTTTGGTCTGTGTCCATCTATAAACTGAAGCTTTGATTGCCACTACTGTACATGTGTATCATCAACCTACCGGTCAAATCTGTCAGCCCAGGTTTGTTCACTCAGCATCATGGAGCCATTCTGTGCCTCCAACTCAAACTGTAGAGAGTTGACATCCTATGCAAAGATATGGGATAGTAACATAAAGACATTCACTCAAACTATAGAGAGTTGACATCCTATACAAAGGCATTGACTCAAACTATAAAGACATTCATTCAAACTGAAGAGAGTTGACATCCTATACAAAGACATTCACTCAAACTATAGAGAGTTGACATCCTATACAAAGATATGGCATACAGTACATATAATATTCATTTTAAGGAACTTACCGTTTCAAGTTTTTTCTTTGCAGCCTCTGTTGACACAGTTGTTTCAAGCTGATTGGCCTGAGCTAAGAGAGCCTGTACAAAAAGAATACATTTATCAGTTACTTACTTTGCAAACATAAATATTAAACTACATGAAAGGACCATTGTACCCCAGCTAACCTCATTTACCATAAATTTGTCAGTTCTTAATCCCAAGTCAACATCTATAAAGCCCACCTCTCACAACAGCTGACACATATTTAATAATATGGACATTTACACACACATACACACACACACACACACACACACACACACACACACACACATACACATTATACATACATACATACATACATTCAAATGTAGATACAAACATAAACACACACACACACACACACACACACACACACACACACACACACACACACACACACATATATGCAGGATGCATGCACACATGCGCGAACCCATCTCCCCCCCCCCCCCACACACACAAACACACATTGAGAGTAAGACTGTTAGTTAGGGGTGTTGGAAATGTTTGTAGAAAGTTTGTTAGAAGAAATACATGTATGCTGTGATGAGTGTCTCTTATAATATCATCAACTCTACACATAGAAAGTTTACAAGTTTTATCAATTATTCACTGCAGTCTAGATGGAAAAAGTTACACCAGTTTAATAATGCATATCGGAATCCTTGTTTCCCAGCTTTAAAAATAAATTCTTACATTTGGTCACAACTACCAGTAATCTGTAAGGAACACCATGTTGGGGCGCCCTCACACAAACCCCTTTATAGATCAAGACCGTTGAGGGCAGTGCAATAAGACATACCTTACATTCTAGGTTATGACAAGAGATAGTGAGAATTTAACACCAATTTATAACTTCCCATGCAAAGTAAACAGCACTTTACATAGTCAATAGAAAAACGCACTGAAAAACAAGAGTAGATGACTAACACCCTGCACGAGGGCGCTATTTATCATAATTGTATGCATTCACAAAAGGATGTAAAGAAGAGCTTAGATGACTGTCATGAATTTAGCAACAAATATACCATGGTACTAACTGTATATCACAGAATACAGATGTAGATGAAGAGTTTTAGATAGATATGAAATGATATGAAATCCCACTTTTTAAATATTTTCTGCCACCATATGGATGATGCATTTTCTAAATGAATGAAAGATGCACTTGATATTTACATGAAAAAAACATATTGACACACTTACTTGAGTTGTCTATACACACATATACACACCACAGAAAGAAATTGGATTGTTAGTATTTATGTCAATAGAGGATTAGTTATTTGAGGATCATATCATGTTCACTACATAGTTTGGTATACATGTTGTCTAGTTGTATATGCATTACAATCATTTCCATTGTATAAGTCTAGGAATTTTTTATGCTAATAAATAATTTATGCTACTGAAGCAATGATATATAGGTGTGATGACATTATTGCATCCTCATGTGACTTACATTCAAACTGGAGGTTGAGTTCGTAGTAAACTGAATAAAGTAACCAAGTACATCTGCCTATCAGTGTGTGATAGATTACTACTGGCATGCACTGTTCAACCCTTCCCCAGCAGGAGAGTTAGCTAGATATGAGATAGAATTTGTCCATTTGACTATACATTGGAAAGTGATCAATTCTCGCTACCTGCAATACAATTCTACACATCACTGTGGAGTCAAATGGAACGAAGTCTAACTTGTTCTAATGTCGACAACTACACTTCCGGTCGGCTATGCTAATACACAGGAATGTTTCTTTCCCATTTTCAGTTGTATAC
Source organism: Glandiceps talaboti (assembly GCF_964340395.1). NCBI lineage: Eukaryota > Metazoa > Hemichordata > Enteropneusta > Spengelidae > Glandiceps > Glandiceps talaboti. The sequence continues at coordinate 10,004,970 of NC_135563.1, read as the reverse complement.
ATCTCTTGTAATTTTGCTCTGGAAAGATACTGTACATATTTAAATTTCCCACCTCCATAATTATATGAGCTTAAAACTTGCGTTTATCTTATTTGTTACAAATAAACTGTTTGGAAGAAACATTCACGTGTATTGACATAGGCGACCAGAAGTGTAGGTGTCGACAAATGCAAGCGCGGTCGCGAGACTGCGTTCCATTTGACTCCTTAGCGATGCATAGAATTGTATTGCAGATAGCGAGAATTATAGAGAACGATTACCTGTATAGTAACTAGACTAAGTTTGGTCACAATTCATTTTTTTCAGACAACTATGGGATGATATTTCACTTACTACATTTGGGGTGATACACTAATAAGGCAGTGAGTGATTCCTAATTTTGTGAAGGGGTTCCTGATTACTGCTGACTGTAAACTTCAAATTCCCTTTGTATGACAACTTCGGTATACTGTAAACCTTTCAGTACATTTTCACCGCTGGAAAATTTTGTGATTTTACTGACTTCAACTAGTTCAGAAAGACTTATTTTAATAATCAGAATTATTAAGCCTAACAATCTGCCTGTGTATAAAGAGACATTTCAGTCACTACTTATTTTTCCTGTTTTTGTTTTCCTACAAAATAAGTCTTCAGTGAAACTGTCCAGGTCTACAGTGTTAGTGTATATTTACTCCCCCATTAAACTAACTATACACAGGGAATACATAGGTTTAAATTTTTCATTATGTTATTGTATGCCAAATGCCTGGTAGTACAAGAAGCGACCAACAAGGTGTTTACATTGATATAAACACAATACATACAGTTCATATAACAGAAGAAACAGAAATATGTCAGTCGACCAAAAATGTTATCAAAATTTGCCATTAAATGTTTTATCCATCATGCTGGTTGGACACCATCAAAATCTATATACTATAAACACAGAGAATGAAATGCAAACAACCCAACACATGAATCATGCTTACTTTCACTTGCATTGTATGTAAATAAGGCACATTAATAATGTCCACAAACCTTTGTGGTATTGATCATGTTATTCCCACCGACAGAGCTTATTATTACTCATAATATATTATACCGGCATTATCAAAAAATGTTTGTTGATATTAATCAGTTGCATGTGGTTATTTATGCAACAATGTCATGTTGGATTATTACGTCATAATGCTATGTAATTAATTTGTATGATGACTGTACAAATCATCAATATATCCAATCATACACCATACACATGAAATGTACATGTACCAAATGTATAACACATTGAAAATATTTCAAACATGTTTCTGTGCTTCAATCATGCTGTGCCAAGTGTTATTACTCCAATTCATTAGTTTACTATCCTTGACTGACAGATCAGCCGTTGAGGGCGCAGTCTAATCTCCCTTTCCCCAAATATTAGGCAGGCTGATACATGTAAGCCCAGAACACGTCATTACAGTCTATTTACTATCCCCATTTGTAATAAGTTCTGCTTGTCACAACTGCTCTCCCAAGGTTAGATTGCAAGGTTGACATAATAAATTTGCATAATAATTTACATATCAATAGTATGGTAATTTGAATAATGATATGCATAATCATCAACATATAATATGCATGTCTTCAATATTGAAACATACTCTGACATGTTTATATTTACATAATTACACAGATAGACATTGGAATCAACAATTTGCTTCATGTGAAAGTATTATAATATTGTCATTCAAAGATTACTAAAGCTCAAGGACGGTAGAACGCTTTTGAAGCGTGGCAGAAACCTGGCAAGCATGGCAGCCTGGGTGGCAAGGATGGTGTTGGTGGTAGCACCATGATTTCTCCATAGTGGGGAGAACACAAGTTACTGCTTGCATGTCAACAGTTGTATAATGTACATACATTGTACACATGTTGACAATCCATACCCAAATATGTTACGAAATGTGTCTGACTCATCAAATGATATCTACAGGCTGTTACATTTCTACACAATGACAGGATCAACTGACCTTTTCAAACAGACAATGAAACATACCTTTTACAAACCTATGAAAGCTGTCACTTTATAACATTTCAGAGCCATTCAATTTGTTTTCCACACATTTTATAACTCACTTTTACAACTCCCTAATTTATCAAAATATGACAGACAGGCTGTCATTCCAACACTGTACTCAGAGTATAAGACTCAGTACTCAACAATGTTGTAGTAGGATCGAAAGGCATCCATCAGAGAATCTGCCTAAACATAAATTTCAAAGTACATATTTTGATTGTACATGCTGTATTTATACAATGGTATACAGATAAAGGAGAACACTGGCTTATTTTGGTTCTAGCCAGTAGGGTGATGTCACCCTATCAAGGATATCTATATTTGTCGTCATCAGCAAAGTCAGTAACATATTTCGCTGCATCAGTGCAGAAAGGTCGTATCTGCTATGTAATTGTATAGGCAGATATGACCTTATTGCACTGACGTGACGATTTGTTGCACCAGATGATGTTCTATTTCAAGTTGACTGGACTATAGTACATGTACATGTACACATGTAGCATATACTATTTTCTGTGAGGTTGATATTATATATCTTGTGATGTAGACTGAAATATTGTTGTCATGGTGTTCCTTCAATCACTTGCTCACACATACATGTTGTATTAAGTGATAATGGAGTGTCCACAACAATGAATCGTTTTTTCAGTCTACCTGGATACATATCATCAAATATAATGAAACTATTAATATTGGAAATGATAGCTTACCTGACTTTGAAGGATTCTTATTGCCCGGTACTTGCTATCTAATTGTCTTTGGAAGGCTTCAAGTTCATTGCGAAGAATTTCAACTTCCTGGAAAGACAAACGGTGAAAATGTGTCTCTGTCAAAATGTATAATATTATGGGATGTACATGTATTAATTGGTCATGTGACATTTAAGAAGAACTGTCCATGTTCTAACCATGTACTTTTGTATAATGTGTGTGTGTGTGTGTGTGTGTGTGTGTGTGTGTGTGTGTGTGTGTGTGTGTGTGTGTCCACTGTTTGTCAGATAAACAAACTATTTCAATCCAACTGACATGTAAGAGTAAGACTGACAAACAAATTATGCAATGTAGTAACTCACCTCTTGTGCTAGTGTTAGTTTTTGATGAAGTATTTGCTGATCAAGTTTGGACAATTTGTCATTTGTCTTGGTTAGACCGAGTTCTGCAAATAATATATAAAAACAGACCATTAACATTAACAACGGATAGACAGATCACGTTTGTGCTAATCCATGTATAGAATAACAAAAATTCAGTGGAAAATCATGATCAATGGTGACATCTTGGAGACATAATAGTACATGTAGTACTAAAATGGAATGTATAATACAATTATAATACCTGACAATGCAATTATAATACAGCATAATACAATTTACAACTTGCAATACAATTTACAATATGGTTTATATGGAGTACAGTACAATGCATACAGTACAGTACAGTACAGTAGAGTACAGTGCAGTGCAGGACAGCACCACACAGCACAGCACAACACAGCACAACACAGTACAGTACAGCAAACTACAGCACAGCACAACACAGCACAGCACAGCACAGTACAATACAGCACAGTACAGTACAGTACAATACAGCACAGTACAGTACAGCACACTACAGCACACTACAGGACAATACAATAGAAATTAAAGAATACAGATAGAAATTGTGATAGAAAATTGTAAACTAAAATAAAAATGTGAAAGTGAAATGAAACCAAAATATTGAAAGTACTAAAACACATTAATCCAAAGGCCAGTCATAAATATATGCAAAACCACTGACTTTGTTGAAAAGGCTAAGAGGTCATGGATTTTTTTTTACTTTGTGATTATTAAGGAATATCATAAACAGGTATATATCAGTAGCCATGGAAACAAGTCACATCTGTTGATTATGATGAAAACAAACATCCAGTTGAAGGTAAGATCAATATTGTATTGTTACTACTACTGTACATGTACAGATCTGTAGCATCAATGTATTCACATATGCAGATTACTTAAACAAATAGCATATACTGTTAACACGTGTATAGTATCAGCGAGTGCTGTGAGAATAATCGTTGTTGTTGTTGTTGTTGTTGTTGTTGTTGTTGTTGTTGTTGTTGTTGTAAATCCTATGTATTCGTTCATGCAAAGCAATATTTTAACAATTATTCTTATCACATTTTGTTTATTTTTCCGTTATTGCAGACATACCTTTTTGAGAGAGCTTATCTGTAACAGTTCTATTGTAAAGCCTCAGTGAGCATCATTGATGGATACTAGGCGCTATATAAATATCTTTATTATCATTATTATCATTATCTGGTTAAATTTTTTTCATAGCAACTGCTGTTCCACCAGGTGCCCATTCATACAAATGTACACCTGGACTGACTTTATAGGTAAAATTGTGGTTTTTGATGTAATCTTACCCAGGGATTTTTGCAACAGGCTGAGCCATTCAATAGCTTATATCAACACATCACAACAATATCGTAGTTTTAGTTGGTATCTATCTTAGCTAGCCAAAAGCTCAGCTTCCACTGTCATATAATACAGTGTACACATACATCAAATATGTCATACCCACCATATTTCAATATTTTGCACTGATACTTGTTTATACAGCTGTGGTTACTCTCATTTCTTGTATCTACATTCTCGCAAGTCAGAGCTTGTATTTCTGCTGAAGCAACGAAATTTTTAAAAAAACACCCTCGCAAACCAGAATACGTATTTCTGCTAAAACAACCTCTGGGCGGTGCATCTTGGACGGTGCAGTAAAAGAGGCTGTGGTTTACGACGTTGTATACATATAACATTTACACCATGTATTCCCCTCAATCTGGTGGTGTCATTAAATTGTACACAACATGTAGTTCACAAGTTTTGTGAACACTCAGAACAGGCTGTTACTACATGTGTACATGTAATACAACCAAATAACAATCATTATAATAATAACAGTCAGAATCAAGTCATATTGTCTTGTTATTTGCCTACTGCACAGTACATGTCTGCTTACTGTCAACAATATATTCCTGATAATATCAATTTTGTAATTCAATATCACATCTCTCAAATTTTACACTTATAATTTGTGTTAGATCAGAAGATTCTTGCTGAGCTGTACAAAATATAGCTGTAAGTACAAATGTATAGTAGATAACTGACATGTTCTCCCTAAAATACATATTTCACCAGAGGACTTTGAACCTAAAGTGGCCATATGGATGAGGATTGGGTATTTATTTTGGATTTTTAATTTTATAAAACAACTTTATCATGGCTTCCTACTTGAAAAATTAACATGAAACAGCATATGCCAAGTCCTTGTTTGTAACTCAATACATTGCAAACAATTAAGTGGAAGAAATGACATACGTGTAAAATCTTTGTTACTGTATGTACAATGACAAACTTTCTACACATTTTTTAGCTTTTTGCAAAGTATTGAATTACATTACAGAAACATACTTTGTCAAGGTTGTTTCATGTTGAATTTTTAAGTAGAACGCCATAATAGAATTGTTTTATAAATTAGAAATGCAAAATAAATACCCAATCCTCATCCATATGGCCACTTTAAGATCAATGAATACTTTCAATGTATCTGGTAAAGGTCATGAAAAGAGCATACTATCCTGAATGTAGTTGTAGAAATGTTACATCTGGAAACTAAATTTAAAAGAAAGGTGAAGCTGATTTTTATCTTAGCTGCATTTCTATTATTTTCATCACTCCTACATCACATGACCTCTCTATGGCCATATCTGGTTTAGCAGAGGCCTGTATAAGTACACTGGAGTGAGGCATTATGGGAAATAAACAAAATCAGAAGCTTACTACAGTCACCTATATTGAAACACTGCCTCTCATTGTTTGGGCAGGTGTTCACAATGACTCTAGGTATGTGAAGCTCCTAATTGTGTACATTTGTTTATTTCCCATGATGCCTCATCCCACCAAGTCTGTTCAGTGCCCGCTTTCTAGAGTAAGAATTACAACTAGCAAGTATTTAAAACATAACATCTGCTCTATTAGTATTAATTGTGTTCCGTAGGTTGGGTGACTGTTTTTAAACCTTTTTATTTGATGGCGATAAGCACTTAGGAGTCATGAATATTCATTGTTCACCTAATGCACATGCATGACTGCTAAGTTCCATGATGCAACAGTGGACCAATGACTGCTAAGTCCCATGATGCAACAGCAGACCAATTATATGAGAACAATGAATGTGAAATATAGTTTCAATTGGTGTTTTGTTCGTAATCACATGAAATTTATCAAATTATGTGATGCGAAATCATGAAATGAGTTTCCAGAACCCAAAATTTCTGAAAACACCTTTATTTCCTGGAATGACATTCACCTCATTTAATATGAAATAGGATAAATCTATGAATATATAAATTTATTGTAGTTGTCATGTAGTACATTGTACATTGTACATGTCTCTACATTTGTCTCTTACTATCAGTTTCAGCCTGTTATATTTCTACAAAACAATAACAACTAACGCTTTAAAATTTAATTGGCATGAATGTATTCTTTTGTTGTGTAAATTTCAACAACAACAAAAACTATCATTGAAATCTGGGGGAAACAATGAATGAAATGTTATCCATAAAGAAACAATGGAATGCAAATTACATATTGAAAAAGTAAATTATGATCATAAGTATTATAATATCTGAAAAACCCAGTTAGGAGTGGGATTATAATTGACATGTAGGTGTGAAAAAATGGTTGTCCGGAAGAGCTAAAAGAAAAAGTTGGCCCTGAACAAAAGAATGATCATACATGGTATTTAATTTGTATGACTTCACTAAGAAGATAATAGTAATGTGAGAAACTTGGATTGAAAAGCTGGCCTTTTGTCAGCAGTCAAATAACAATGCTTTATATTTAAATCATAAATAACAATGCTTTATATTTAAATCATAAATACTTTCATATGATTATGTATGACTGTCCAAAACATGACTGGGTGGGGTCAGTTAGGAAACTGACATGTTTACAGGAATTCAACATTGGTATTGGTAATGGGGGAAGGGGGGAGAGTATCAATGTTCAGTTTCAAAACATCACCCCCTCCCCCCCAAAAAAAACAACAACCAAAAACAAACAAAAACAACACAATTATGTGATATACATATGTATCTAAGACCACTAAAAAATACTGTTAGTGGTCTGAGCATACATATATATCAATAAATGTTAACCATACTCTATTTCAATCTTGTCAATTTGATATACATACTGGATATATTATATAATTTTATTATTAGTAGTATATATACATGTATATATATGTGTGTGTGTGTGTGTGTGTGTGTGTGTGTGTGTGTGTGTGTGACGGGGAGAGAGAGAGAGGGGACGGAGGGGGGGGGGGTGAGTATCACCAATATACTTGTACATGTATTCGACATGTAGTATACAAATGTACAATTACATTGAAGTTTTGCTCCCATGTAAAACTACTTATTTCACAGTGGTATATTTACACATGGAATTCCATGGTTTACATTTGTACGTCATGATATACGTGTTATACAAATGTAAATATTGTCTTTAAGTTCTGACGTGCTACACATAACACGAACTTTACCTGGACAATTTCCTGCGACAGAAAGACTTCCTTTGTGTTTAATTATTTCCTCAATACCGTGTTCATATAATTTCCTTTGCTGTCGCATTGACGTTCCCATAGTAATCCCGTCAAAAATCGGAAATTCTTCTTCCGCATCACAATCGCTTTCGGAAATTTTTCTCCTAGTTCGTTTTGATTTGACCGTTCGAGTTGGAGATTTCGCAGAATTCCATCTCAAAGCCGTCTGTTTTAAACTACTTGGGCTGGCCAAAAACGTTTCCACTGATTCGCTGTCATTTTCTATCGTGCGAACAGGTATACCACCCGGCCTCAATCCGTATCCCAAACCTAAATCGCCTGTTGACAAACACGAATCATCGAGTTTCGCTTCTTCGTCATCCTCCGTGTTATTTTGACCTGGAAGGGGCAGTGAAAGGGCTCGTCGCACAGTTCCCATCGATGGAAAGATTATGTGTTATGAAACATAGATAAATCTACAAAAATATAAATATATCTCACTCAGACATATCATCACCAGCTGTGAAAGTGCCTTCGTCAATAATTGTAGTGTCGTGCAACACCCAGGTCAATCAGATATTCTGCTGCCACAATCGTTAAACAAAATAACAACACAAAAATAATCATGACGTATACAGGATGAGGATTTTGTGGATTTTAATTATATTAATTTTATTTCATAATGTGTTAAGTAAATACAAAAGTAAACCCTCTTAAAACCCAGATACAGTCACTTGAATATAACTGCGGATGAATATTTCCAATAGTATAATGTTCACTAATCACTTCCGGGTCAAAACATTTTAGTATATTTTTTTGTATTCGTAGTATAAGTTTTCAGATACTATTTTAATTATTTTATAGGAAATTATTTAATTACGCAACACAGAATATTCATCATTATTTTATATGAAATAAATTTATAAGTTTTGCCTTTTGTTACATTCTGAACAAAAGATATACGACTTTGCTTTGACGAAAAGTTGTTATGAAAAATACATAATAACTTCTTTTTATAAGCTACACAACACACATGTTCACAGAAATCATTGAGTGTGTGTCTCTCTGAAATTTGTGTAAATGATATGAGAAAAGTATGACATCTAGCTCAACACCAAGTGCCTTTCTCAAAAGCGTCTTGAAAAATGGCGTTGGTAGATATGTCAGTCAACTGCAGAGGATTACCTTCCAATTCTGCAAAATGAATGGACAGAGTCGAGGTGTCAGGTAAGCCTAGCGCCTAGCGCCTGTGTGATCAGCTGGGGATTTGAATAGGGAAGGTGTGTGTGTGTGTGTGTGGTGGGGGGGGGGGGGTATTGCCAGTTACATTGTATTAAATTGTTTCACAAGTTATCCTTTTTAGTATATTTGTAATTTTATGGAAAACAAAAAAATATTGACTCATATAATAAAAAAAAGTCCATCACAAAATTCACATGTAGTAATTTTGCATTTAAATTATAGATAAACAGTTTCTGACTCGCTAATAATAATATCAGCATTGGCTACATGTACATCATGTCTCCTTCGTTTTTTGTTTAGAGTGCAAAACAGGCAAAGTATAGCCCAGAGACTTGAATATCTGGTTTGACAATGTTATTCACAGTATGTCATGCCAGATAGCCAATTCTCTGGGCTAAAAATAGGCTAGCAATAGCATACATGTATCACATGTACATGGGCCCATTACAATTTACAGTATAGTCTTGCCTTGGCACAAATAAATAATTGTGGTACTAATGCATGCAAGTCCTATTTGCCGATGGATTAAGTTGGAACTCAATTCTGACATTGTCTCTTTCTATCATGGAAAGGGACAAAGTCAGAATCAAGTCTCAACTTACTCCACCAGGAAGCAGAACTACATTTGTAGTAGTACTGTACCCATAATATCAGGGAAAATAGAACTTGTACTTTTTTTTCACAGGGATTTTATAGAAAATGACCTGATTGATTTTTCAAGGAAAAATCCAGGAACAGTTGTATATGTAACACCAGACAAGAAATATGGAGAACCAAATATTGTTGGAGAATATTGTGAGTACTTCAGTAGTTAGATACATTTGTAGAATTCTGAAATATTTTTCTTTGTTCAGCAAAGGAAAATATTAGTGATGTAATGGCCATTTCAGTCAAAAATGTTGCAAGTATTTTCCAGCTGATTATGAAAATATATTGAAGAATGGTTCAAATTACACCAGAACAGTTGTAAATTTGATAGAAATACAAAATGTACATGTGGTGGCGATTCTAAATGTTTTGACTTGTATTTCAAGCACTGCAGAACTTTAGAAAAAGTTAGTACTGAACAGGAGAATGAATTATTCTACTTATCTTTATGGCTCCACTGATGAGATCACTAATGTGAGAATGATGGGGGGGGGGGGGGTGTTAATTATGGAAATACAGAACCCAGAACCCCCATGATGCCTGAGTGCAAGTGTGGTGTACTCATGGTATTTGCATGAGTGCGTTTGCATTGCGCTATGCTCTATCTAAAACACCACACTGGCAGTTACGGGGCATGGGGTTCTGTTATCTTTATGTGAAACAACCTATTTCTGTAAAACTGTACTGTGCAATCATGTGATTTTGAAACACAAAAGTCTTCTTTTGCATATATCATTTGCATACATGTTATGTATTCTTTTGCATAACATTTGCATGAAGTCTCTTTGTATAACATTTGCATACATGTTATGCAATACATTTCCAGGTATTGCACTGCAGTGCAAAAACCACCAGTGTATGCACTTTTGCAAGTATTCACTAGTATATATTTATGTAATAACTTTTTTCTCCTTATTTATTAGTGATGTGATTCTTTACGTTTAATGTTTCAGTAAATGGTAATATACGCAAGATAGAGGTAAAGAAGATGACTCAGGAACAAATCCGGGATAATGTGTCATTGCTGAGAACTCAGTCTGGTGTTGACGTTGTCAGAATGAGAAAACCTATGCATACAGACAACCCTACTATACAGGGACTATGGACTCCATTCACAAACAAACATACTCATTTAAATGTTCAGACTTTCCCAACTAAGAACCCAACATGGACTTATCCTGAGAAACGACCAACATTACACCCACCTGTGGAAAGACCGGAAGAAAGTGTGTCATAATAATACAATTAATCTGGATCTTGTTCTGTGGATTTAATATCTCATATAATTAATATTTTTATTCAGAGCTACCTGGATTTACCGGTACAGTGATTCCCATTCAAAGTACATGTACCTGATATGAATGATAAACTACTGCAACATTGATACGTTATGAAAGTGGGTTTGTGTCTTTGTACAGAATTTAGTAGGGTCAGATTAAAGAAGTGCTGCAATTGTGTGCATCATAACTTCAGTTATAACAAATTTCAAATTTGGCACCTCTTACAGTTTTTGAGGTTGCTGTCTCATACATCACTTTATAAATCTAGCCATGATGACATCTACCAATAGACAGGGTTTATTTGCAACGATGAATATTGTTTGTCTGTTCGGTGGTGTTATCAAAGTAAACTGTTATTCAACTTTGCCACTGAGTAGGCAATGTTGTGACTACTATAGCTAAATCTATATGGATACATCAGGGCAAGCTCAGTAATTTATCAATATGTTGCAGTACTTTACAGTTCATACTTTGATTGAAAACACTGCGAGTCTATGTTGTGTGTTATGAAGAGCGATAGCTAGGTTTAACATGATTGCCATAACAGGGAAGAAAGCCTCAAAGACTCATATAATCCCTTGTAGTGTTCATGTACTGGTCCAGTCTTATTTTAAAGTCCACAACAGTTTTGGCTTGGATGATGTATTCTAGTAAACTGTTCCATTGATGTATGACATGCTGTGAGAAGAAATATTTCCTGATATCCAGTCTGACTAGATTTTGCAAGTTTTAGTTAGTGTCCGCTTGTCCTGTTGGTTTGGTGATGTTTGAATAAATAGTCCCTATTAACCACTTGACAGTTATTTTCAAAAAGCACCAAGTGAGAGCGCCCCAGATAGAGTAAATGAGTGTCCTAAGTATAACCAGAAGATTAATCACAGGGTGCAGCGAGCATGTAATTGATTGATTTATCGATTGATCAATTACATGCTCACTGCACCCTGTGGATTAATTAAGCCATACTTGTATATTACTACACATGTTGAACATTATTGTCAGACTGTGAAGCCAGTTAGATGTTTGATCAAAGTGGAATGTTTTTAACTATCATACATGTAGGATGAACAGTGGTGATACTCTTCTTGAAGTACTTGTAAATTGGTACTAATCAATTTTGAAGTTTGCTGTGGATATCGATTATAATAAAAGATGTTGAGTTATCTGTGATGTCTTTCGCATCATGTTATTTATTCAGAACAACCATAAGACCACATGAACAATGGAACAGAGTACATGTACCTACCAAAATTGAACCGTATGGTACATTTTTTTGTGCTGGGAATTGCTCCTAGTTATTTTCTTTTTATATGCAGACAAGTACACACACACACACACACACACACACACACACATACGATCACACATTTCTAAAGAAATTCATTCAGGTGTGGGTCAGTGTGATAGGCTAATAATAATTATTGCACACACTATATCACGTCGATGTGGAACAGCCAATGCAGTCAGTGGTCATGTGTTCAAATTCCACTGGAGACAGGATTTTTTTTGTGAGCGACCCAATCCCAGGGCGAGTTCTACAGACGCAATTGGTAGGCTGCATCAATCATGGCCCACCCTCCATTTGACAAAAGGTTACAATGTTAGCACCCAGGGCGCTAATGCAGTTAAGTTATGGTGAGAATGAACATTGAATATTCATGACTCCTAAGTGTTTATTTCCTGCAGATAGTCATGAATATTCAGTGTTAATCTAATAAGTATACAATTGTTTCCTGGAGTGGTTTTACCCCCTTTAAAGAATATTCAGTTGTAGCTTGTTTACAGTACTGAATTACTGACTCCAATAACATTTGTCTTATTCAGCTTTAGCCGCTAACCGTAGCGAGTTGATAATTACAGTTTGAAAATCGACGCATAGCCACACATCCAATGAAAGCCACTCGCAGAATACCGCCACAGCTGACGAGTCACAGTGGAGAGTGATTACATGTATGTCAGACAGTTTGATTTTCAACATTATGTCATCACTTGCCACTGTAACTCGTCAGCTGTGGAAGTATTCCGCTAAAGGCTTTTGGGGGATATGGCTATGCGTTGATTTTCAAACCATAATTATCAACTTGCTAGTTATCAAGATGAGCTGAATAAGACAATTGTTATCAAAGTCAGTCATTGAGTGCCGTAAACAGACTAATTCAGTTGTGCTATTTTTGGCAGAAACACGCATTCAGCTTTATGAGAATTCTGATTCCAATCTGATTGTCTTACGATGAAATAATACATTTTTTAATCAGGATACGACAGATTGGATTCAATGGTTCAGCAAATCTCTTAACACATCCACAAATCAGGAAACTAAACAATGTCATGTTTGATGTCGGATTTGTTAACATGATTGAATTTATTTGGTAAAAATGAACGTTCTTACAACATCACATAATATAAAAGTCAGAATGAGAGAACACATAAAAATAGACAAATCACTCATTTTCATTGCAATCCTTATATTTTATGTCATATTTACTTGAAGATTTTAGAAATTCTACAGTGCTCATTTCCGTCTTCTTTTGACAACCTTTGAAGATTTAGAAATAACTTTTCTGGTTGCTTTAATTTTGTTCGTTTTACTCCTTTTCACTTTTTTCGTACTCAGTAACTTCAAATTTGGAATAGTTTTAAAATAGTCTATAGCTGAAAGTTCACTTATTTTTGTTGTTTCATCGAGAGCTACATTTACTGCTTCCTGTATTTGGAGTTGTAAATATGGCTTTTCTGATGCATGGACCTGCAAACAAAAAAGTTTTCATATGTTATTGACACAATATATGACTTATTGAATTAAGTGAAGATGCAGTGATTTGCAACTTGAAAGAAATTTTACAATGTCAACCCCAACCCCGATTAAAACTAATGAGTCATGGACATGTCTAGCATTTTGAGAATTTGAATGGTCAGAGTAATAAACATCCAATAGTTTCAGTACACAACTTAATGTACTTGGTTTGCAAATGTTCCTGTACACTAAACCAGCCAGGAGTTCTCCCGATATTGATGACGCAAAAAGACAAGACATCAGATATTATTACTCTGGTGATCAAGGCATTGGTTTACTGAGATAGACGCAAAATAAAACTATTGTCGCAACTTGTTGATACAATAGTGATAAGCTATTGCATGGATGTTGGTTTAATTACAGTCTCAGCAGAGCATCTCTCCGAAAGCAACAGCTAGTTACATAAACTTGCAGTGTACTGTTTTGGGACTTCCGATGTTTACACTATATTGATTACTGGGTGATTAGATTCATAGAACCATTATCACCCATTTGTGTAATCTACCACATCAAACAACAACAATAGTCAATAGTTATAGTTTATGTCTATCTTAGTAAACGGAAGCCTTGATTACTAAAGTCGTATCTCTTCTTAAGATTCATCTATTAACTATTAAAAGTTCTGAGAAGGCTTACCTTCTTTTTGCTCTTCTGTGTTGGTCTAGCAATAACTGGATTGAAGATCATATCTGCAGGGTCAAACTCTGACAGCAATGTCTGTGGAGATCTAGGTACAATACAATATAAATATAATTGATTGCATAATAAAAGTTTACAAAATGACCATTGTGCATTCTTCAAAATTTGATATTTTTCATTTCATCATATAACGTGACGGAAGGAAGGTATAGTTACCATGTGATCTCATATTTTATCATCAATCACATGCACACTCTATTTCACTACTCACAAAATTATGTTAAATCTGCCACAAAGGTAAGTGCTCTTTTTAAGTTCCTACAAACACAACACACAAACAGATGTCCATAGTGTCCATGTAAACCAACAAAAGTAAACACACACACACACACAATTAAAACATACACTGCTACTGTCTGTCTGTTCAACTTACTTCCTAAACAGTTTATCACTGGATACTGTTGCTGTCTGTGTAGCTGCACCTTGACAAAGACGACCACTGTACCATCTCACCGATGGATGGTAATGTCGCTAGAATCAAACACATCAACAAAGTATTAAATGCTACTGCCAATAAACAATAACTACTTCACAGCACTAATTTACATGAAATCTACATTTCAGTACTCTATTGCAGACTTTTACAGAAATGTCGACGTAAATGAACTTTTCATCTCTATCAGAATATTTCCACATATTCAATCTAAAGTACAACCCAGATAATATGGGTGTGGACACTCTGAACTGTGCCTAAAGATCATATATTTACTTATTTTTTCAGGACATAGGTATTCGTTGGGCACATGGTCCACAATTATCTTAATGTTAATTGAAACGTCAAGGATTACACTGATTGATAAGGACTGCATTACTTGCTACTTTTTCACTCCTAAATTGAGTCTATTTGTATTACCATGGCATAGAGTTTATTGAAATCAGTACATGTATGGACTCCCATCACAAAAGTGACAGCCTACCAGCATTGATGAGCAGCAAAACAAAGTGACATGCATAGCATACTTAGTATCTCACCATTGTACTGAGTTTGAATAAAATTGACAAGCATATCATTATGGCTGAGAAATGGTTGCAGATACACACATGCATAATAGATACACACACATACACATACACATACACATACACATACACATACAGACAGAGCTCATTCTTACAAGCCCTCCTGTCAGTACCTATTGAGGCTCACAAACCAGTCAACAATGTTACTGACAACAGATGGCAGTAAAAGTTGTTTAAAACTTGATACAGATGCAAAGGTAAAATTTTTGTCGTTTCTTACCTGTAGAAGATAAAATTCCCACAAAGTTGTGTTGTGAGTATTGCAATGTTCAGGTTCTTCAAGTTGAGGTAAATAAACACCACTTCCTGTATTATCATTGTCCATTAAAATATCACATTTTGTGTGCATCTGAAATTTTTAAAAAAAAGGACAATATTATTGTAGTACAGTTGACTGCATTAAAACTAGTCAATTCAATGTTATTATTTCAACTTGGTTGAAAAATTTTGAAACGTTTATTTTGTGTATACGTAGTGAATGAAATGGGGTTTTTCTGCTTATCTGTATTCCAGGCCACACTACATCTATACAATTGCTTTTTCTCTGATGGAATAAAATTATACAATCAGAGGTAGAAATAGCAAAAATATGATGAAAATATAATTTTCTTACCTGCAAAAATGATTTGACAGCAGCTAGGCAGGCCAGGGTTTCATGTGGCAAAACTTGTAATGCTAATGTGCACAACTTTTTAGCAAAGGAGAGCACCCTCTGAAGGGTAACTTGCTTTTTTCTCTTGTTTATCATCACTTCTAGGCACTCCAAGGCAATAGGGATATCTTTGCTGTTTTCTTCTGAAATGAGGTAAAAACAAAAAAAATAAGATAAACACAGTTTTGACCATCGGTATCTTTCTGTGTCTTTGACAAAAAATCTATAATACAAGCATACAAAATTTGTCAATGCCATGACAATAATAGCACATTAAATGAACCAATGAATTCTGCATCAAAACAAAACCTTTTAGCAAGGTCAGTTGATAGTTTTTAAAACATTGAAATTCAGGCAGATTTTAATGACTCAGCCATATGGATAAGGATTGGGTATTTATTTTGGATTTTTTAAAACAATTTTGTCATGGCTTCCTACTTGAAAATTCAATGTGAAACAACACATGCCAAGTCCTTGTTTGTAACTCAATAACATGCAAAAGATTAATAAATGTGTAAAATCTTTGATATTGTATGTACAATAACAAACTTTTAACACATTTTACACCTTTTTTGCAATGTACTGAGTTACAAATGTAAACACACACTTTGTCAATGTTGTTTCACATTGACTTTTCAAGTAGGAAGCCATGATAAAAATTGTTTTATAAATTACAAATCCAAAATAAATACCCAATCCTCATCCATATGGCCACTTAAAACAAAGACAAGTTATTTACCTATATGTCTCTTATGATACAAGCAATGTATAAGGTTAAAAATCCACAGACTATCCTCATTTGATTTCAGAATTATAATCTTATCAAGATGCAGGATATGAAAACTCTCACCCAAGCCGATTCTTACCTGTATGGAGTTCAAACAGTATCTTATAGAGATGTGTGTAAAACTTTGACGGATCAATATTTAATGCTTGGCCTTGTCCAGACAGGATTCGGAATGTTGTCAATATACAGTGTAGACATTCCCTGTTACTCAACTCCTACAAACCATGACAGAACAAAACAGGATTAGGTATGGTGTATTTATTGTCAGGGTAGTCAGTGACCGAGTGGTTAAACCACTTGCCTCTTACCACTACGGTCAGGGTTTGAACCACATTCAGGGTTCAATTAAATTTACCACACTGTAATGAGAAGAGTGTCGTTCAGTTTGACTCTACCAAACAATGCAGGTTTTCCCCAGGTACTCCAGTTCCTCCTGCATTAACATATAACCCACAAAGGATGACCCTCACTGGATTTCTTGGGAGACAAGTATTTATATACTTAAAGAACTATCCATTATAAATAAGGATTATTATAGTGTAATAGTATAGTCTCATGACAACAATGACCACTGCCACCACCACCACCACCACCACCACCACCACCACCACCACCCCATCCCATCCCATCCTCACTACCACAATGATAAGGTCACTGCTAAATTACAAAGTACTACACATGGGATTGATCCAAAAACAAGCTATAGTTGTACATATAACTGTGAGAAAGTTTTATGTCAGATATACAATGGCAATGACTTCAAAATGACAGACAGACAGACAGACAGACAGACAGACAGACAGACAGACAGGCAGGCAGACAGACAGACAGACAGACAGCCATATGAACAGATGGACGGACAGAGACAAACAGGCATCAAAGACAGACAGACAGGCAGACAGACTGACGGATATATGGACAGATGAACGGTTGAACAGACAGAGACAGAATCAATTCTTACAGCCAATTTGAGCAGTGCTCATCAAGGTTGAAAAACACTAAACCAATTTAAATATTACATTCAGCAAGTATGACTCCATTTTACATTTTACTCAATTTTCCTTATTCCTAACAAATTCAGCAACCTGCAGCTGCTACAAAATGTTAATTTTTTTCATTCCTTATTTCATAATGCACAACCTCAAAAAAAAAAACATACAGAAAAGCATTGACGTCACTTTCTGAACATGAACCTTGCATTTTTTCACAAATACTTCATTGGTGACTTACCCCTGAGTCTATGAGAGAGTGCAAGACTTGGACCAAATCGTCAAAGAAATCGATGTTAATCAGATGAGCATACTTAGCCAGTCCTTCTAAGACAGATGGTAGGAGTACCGACGTCTCTGCTTTCTTCAGGATTCGGAAGTATATGGCAAACACCATTTTGATGATTTCTGTTTGCTGTCAAATTCAAATCAAATGATGTCTGGTAATAATGTTAAACATTGAGAGAGTTTTATGAGAAGTCTAAATAACGAACCCTGCCATGAATGATAAGCTAGGAAGATGTATCTTGTGTCTAAACATTATTGAAAGTATCAAATGATTTCAAAATCCTAAGAGAAAAATTATCATTATGTTATCATTTGTTACATCTAAATATAGTACAGGGAAAGGAGACCTTGCGAATTTGCTATGTTTTAATAAAAACTTGGATGTTAAACGGTATAAATAAGTTATTTCATTCGCTTTCACTAATCATCACGGAACTACGATTCAAACATAGGAAGTGATGGACTGGCTATGTCAGACAACTGCTGTTCAACAAAATGTCGACTGTTTCTATAGGTAATATGATTGTACATGTGCAAAGCAATACAAGTAGTCAACATTTAATGGAAGACTCAAACATCATCACTTCTGTTTAACTTTGGATCGACTGCCAACTCCATACTGATAAGGCCTAAAAAAAAATTGTAGGGTTCCAATTACTCTCAATTTTAGAATAGGTGATGTAGGGTTTTCTCCATATGTGAGTGTCTAGTTCAGGTAGTTATGTTTTCCATTGTTTTCCATATGGTCTCTGTGTTGTTGATTTCTTCCCATCAAATGTACTGCCATTACAGATTGTCTTTTTAAGTTGATGTCAGTTACTGCATCCACTATTTCTCCCGAGACTTCATTATTTTAACGATTTTATTTTATTTTTTATCAAATACATAAAAAAAGGGTCAGCAGTGAAAAACTAGGAGGGGTTGGGTAACTGGAACCAAAAAAAATTTTTTTAGGCCTAAGCAAAAGTGAATGAAACCAATATATTTACTTGTTTAACATCCTAGTTTCTATAAACGCAGTGAATACATAAAGTAACGTTTCTCTTTAAAAGCATGGACTTGCATCTGTCCTTTCCTTCGTTTTTTTCCTGTTCTTAGGGACAACTTTGGTTTTTTTTGTTCAGCTATGTCTTCAGGCTATTTTAACAATCAAGACAGAACCTAGAGTAAAATACTAATAACTTCCTTTATGTAATCAGTGTTCAAAGTCTACGGCAAAACAACGTACTTCCAACTATTAAAATGCTTATTACCCCAAACGCTAAATAATTACCTCCAAGCAAAAGAAATCCTACATATGACAGAACAGGAAATGCTCGGATACATGTGTCATTATCCAGCAAATTTAGGGTAATGATGTGAATATAGAACTAAAACAGGCTTCCAATATTAGGGACGATTGCACAATGTTGCCACAAGCTCAATAAACGAACATTGTACGTTTAGGACAACCCCCCCCCCCAAGGAACGTTCACAAGTGTGACATCACATGTTTATATATGGTGTATACTATAATGAAAATTGTAGCAATCACACTACTACGATCGATACAATATAAAAACATGATTGTAAACATGAAGTTCCAACCTTATGAACCTGTTTTAATACTGAGATGATGGTAAACACATCAAAATACTACCGGAAACCTAGCACTGTATCTCACATTAGAAGTAAGTATTAAACACAGAAGCTTTTATCATTGAAGGTGTGTATTTTTTTGAAAACCTGGTTAGAAGTGCGAAAATGAAGTTCAGCAATTGTATTGACACCAGACCCCCTCCCATCTAAATGAACGAAGTTCGCTTGTGTGACATTGTGTGATCGTACCTTAAACAATCGTTAAAGTTCAAAATGGTAGAGCTCAAATGCCAACCCAATTAATTTGCGTTCACTTATCATGAACTGGCTGCATCATACAATATCAGAAAGTAGATCAAAATCTCTAGTAACAATACTGATATACCATGTGACATCAATAAGCCAATCAAAACTCAACTGACAATACTGTAAGCGGGATGTACCATGTGACATTAATAACTGCAAATCACTCTACTTACGAGATACTGTTTTTTCTTTTTACTTTCAGTTGCTGCCGTCTCCATCAACTCCTTCTCAAGTTTATCTTCTCGTTTGGATTTCTTGTGATAAAAAAGACAAAGTGAACAGGTATTAATGACAAACAATGAAATATATTATATACAAACAAACAACTCGCTTATTCTAGATACGTCAGAAACAAAACTGTAAAAACATACAATGTGACTTAGAGATACAGAGTAAAAGGTAGGCTGCAAAATAACAAACAAAATACAGTGATGAGATAATTATGTTCACATAGTCTCTGTAATTGTTTGTGAAGTGTTTAAATGTCTTAGCCTGCTTTACATGTTCAGGTAAGGATTTCCTATCCTGTGAAGGAAATGTTTATCATGAGCTTCTGTTTGTTTTTTTTTGGTTGTTGTTTTTTTGTTTTGTTTTGTTTGTTTTTTGTTTTTGTTTTTGTTTTTTGGGGTTTTGTTTTTTTTGTTTGTTTGTTTGTTTGTTTTTTTTTGGGGGGGGGGCTGTGCCTTGGTAACATTTCAACTGTACATTATGGGTGAAATGTGAAAATTATGTCTCTCTATCAGATCAGGGAGTGACCCGAGTTTGTCTAACTTTAACTGTGATATTTACAGTGAAAGTCATCTTGTAAACAGCTGTCAGTGTGGGTATGGTACATACAATAAAGATTACTAAAATACTGAGGAAGGATTGAACTTAAATCAGAGAAGTTTTACATGTTACTTTTTTTTTCATAGCAGATTAGGTCACCAACAAATATGAAACTCAGTCCTTTCCTTTAGTCTGTGCTTATACACAAAGTCCATATACTAACATCACTTGAATTGTTTATAAGTCTTGTTCAATGAGGTTGTTTCAATGCCAACGATGTCTTTTTTCAGCAGTATTTTGTAGTTCTTCTCACGAACAGGCTATGGAAAATTTACCTGAACATGATAGCAATTTGACAACTGGTCATTTCATAGGTTTCATTTCCTGGTGGGCGCTTCCTGTAGTAAATTAAATTTTTCCCATGATTTACAAGGATTTTCCCAATACATCACATTCCTGTTTTATACCCACCTTTAGTCTGTTTTGTCTTTACTCAAAAGAAGTATCACAGGAGGCAATCTGATTAAAATCTGATGTGGAGAATATGGCTTGATTTCTTCATTTACCTCAATTTCCTTTGTTTAATGTCATTTTTTCTGTTTTGTTTATTCCGGGATTGCTCGTCGCCTTCCCACAAGGTGGCAATCACTCCCAGAACAAACAAAAGGAAAAAAACAAAACGACACTAAACGAAGGAAATTGAGGTAAATAAAGAAATCGATCCATATTCACCACATCAGATTTTAATCAGATTGCACAGGAAGGTACCACAAATGAAAAGCTAATACCACATGGTAGCACATGAAGCAGGCAACAAAGCGTGGTTAAGAGTACGAAAGCTCTATGACTTCCTACACACCAAATTTGAAACAAGTCTTCTTTGAAGACATAGTGCCCAACATTACATGTATTGTGCTCTTACTCGATGTCTGAAGTATCATATACACATTATGTAGCAATGTTTGCTCATTAGATAAAGTGATACTGATTGACCAAACTGCACTATAGAAGAAAATGGAACATCAACTATGCAAATTGGGTCATTGGTGTCAGAGATATGGCTGCTCACGGAAGCACGCATGTATGCTCACACGCACTTACACGCTCGCACGCATGCACGCACACATACACACACAAACAGGTGCACAATCGCGCACATGCAAGGACATGGGTCATTCCTATAACCCCCCCCCCTTTCAGGCTGTGCCCACTGGGGCTAATAAAGTTTGCAGAATGTTTTCAATGGCTAAGCGTACAACCAAACCATAACGCTGGGAAATGATTTTTGCACAGGAGGCTACAGTATTCTCTATCATGGCCCTCACTTCAGATCCTAAGATGCCTCTGAAGCAGTGCACCCTGTGACAAACTATACAAGCTTTAGTCCTGTCAACAACTGAAAAATGGCATAATCCAGGACTTCCTCGTAGTGACATAAACACTGTGTATGACATGCCAAGTAACAGATACACTATCTGTCTACCTTATCCATTGTCTTACCTTTCTTTGCATTCTTGACAATTTCTTCATCTTTTCTTTTTTGGTCATGAATTTCTTTTTATTATCATCTTCTGCACTGAGATCAATATCTTTGATCTTCAAACTTAGAAAGCTATCAAGCACCTTAACACATAAGAAGACAAAAATAGAATTAGGTGCGTCTAAATTTTCCTTATGAGAATTCTACAATTATTGAATTAGAGTTATTCTGGTAGCACTTTGAGATTAACTATGCTGATAATTGCAGGAGTTTTCAGAAGCTTGTAGCCTCCTCCATCAGATGTCAGTGAATGATGTAAAAGTTACATATGATGAGAATTCTATTTCATGTTCTTGTGAAAGGTGGTCACACAATATCTATATTCAACTTCATCAGTTCTTGGTTAAATAGCAAAAATGGTTCTGTTTATCTAAATTCGGGTTATTAATTTTGTGGATGTTTTTTTTTATTTACTCGTTTGTCTAGTAAGTGGTGGTTATTTTTATCACGTGGTGCCAAAGGCAAATTTCCATGTTTAGTGGACAATAAAAGTATATAGTATCATATCGTATCGTATCGTATGGTATCGTATCATTTGTATCGTATCGTATCATATGGTATCTTATCTACCTTTAAAATTTCACAGTGCTCTTTTGAATAAGTTCATGAATAAACAGCAAAATCTCGATTGACTGCAAAATCATGTGTGAAAGCAAAACATGGTGTTAGTAGAAAAGCATATGGTCTATCAATACTTTGATTTCAATATCCTACAACCTACCTTACTCTTGACATGAAAATTCCTCGATTTGATCATTTTTGTGATGACCTTGACTGCATCAAATGATGCCTCACCTAGGGGGTCTTCTTTAAAAAGTTGCCTCACTGCAGTGCAACAGATATCTGATATCTGAGAAGTGAAAAATGATTCTAACAATGAAATATTGTAGCAACGAAAACTAACCTGTGCAAACTAACAAACAGGGTCAGAGGTCAAGGGATCAGTTACAAACATGTAAAATGTTGGCATCAGAATCAGACTGACAGGTCAGGCAAAAACTTATTCTCGGACACTGATATCATATTAGCATCAGATTCAAAATTCATAATAACATCCAACAAAAATCAGGCAAACCAGGAATAATACAGTTGATTCTACAGGAACTGTAGACCGTAGGATACGTCATGTCATTCTGCCCTCACTGGTTTCCTCTCATCTCATCTCTCTGGGAGGGGTTGACCAATGTGTGAGGGCACACCTTACAGACTACATGAAATGCTAATAGTGATGATACTTTGCATGCCTCTGCTTCTACCATTTTGATTTTTAATTTTTGCTAATTAACTGTAATTAAGATAAAAGCTTGTCAATAAGAAATTCATACTAGACATAATAAAGTTTTGCCCACATTGTTTGTCTTTTTACACTAAGTCTTGCTTACAATGATATATCTGCAATATTAATGCGACCGTGTAGAAAGTATTAAAAGTCAGCACACACATAATACTTCATAACCATACTCTACCTGTTGATTTTTGTCTACTACAAGTGGTACAAACACAGATATAATGTTACTTCTATAATTAAAGTGTGCTAATGAAGTCATTAATGAAGCCAGACATTGTGCAGCAGTCTCTTTTAAGCTGTGGATTGCCTTTGGTGCCAATTTCTCACTATCTTCATCATTTTTCTGTGCATATTTTCTTTTCTTGTATCCTGCAAGCGAAAACATGATTATGTGTATTAACCTTGTCAGACAGACTTTGGATAATAATAATGCGAATTAATAATGTGTCTTTTCTCCTGAGAGTTCAAGGTGCTCACAATTAATACCCCTGGCACGGATCAATGGCAGCACAATGGCCCTTTATATTTCCTAAATTCCCTGGGAAGCGTACAATCCATTGCTGCCTTTATAAGCACATAGGATTAAAGCATTCACATTGCAATCTCAATCCTACCAGGTCCACAATTATACTGGGTTTATGACTGTGGCACAATCATGGTTCAAATCTTCCCCAAGGAATGTAGCCATTCGGAAACAAATGACAGCGACAGGACTTGAACCCGCAACCTGCAGATTCCAAGCCGGATATGGTAACCATTCCCCTATCATAACTCCTTGATAAATGGCAACAACTCCAGTATGTATCTTTGCGGTGACATACAAAGTATCATTTTACATGTGTGTGTGCTATCAGGCTCACGTGTCTGCAATTTATCATATGAGCCATGGAAGACGCAAAACAAATCGGGTTTGCTGAAACAAGGCTTGTTGTTAATGAAATTGGTAACTTCATTTGACTGGAAACATTACTCAATCTCTTCCAAATAGAATAACATTTTAATCTTGTTGTACAACTTCTACGCAATTGAGAAATCGTCTCCTGGTTTTAATAGCATGGTGAACAGAATAACAGGGGTTTCCTTGACATTAAAGTGGCCATATGGATGAGGATTGGGGTCTTTAGTTTGGAATTTGAATTTATATAAAACAATTTTATCATGGCGTCCTACTTGAAAAATCAATGTGAAACAAAACAGACCAAGTCTGTGTTTGTAACTCAATACATTGCAAAAGATTGATAAATGTGTAAAATTTTGTTATCGTACATACAAATATTTTACACATTTGTTTAGCTTTTTGCAATGTATTGAGTTACAAAGAAGGACTTGGTCAATGTTGGTTCTTATTGATTTTTCAAGTAGGATGCCATGATAAAATTGTTTTATAAATTACAAATCCAAAATAAATACACAATCCTCATCCATATGGCCACTTTAAGCATATGTACACTAAATTACAAATTATCAAATTGTTTTATAAATATACATATTATGCTTAAATACCAGTTTTCAATTTAGCTGAGAGCAAGTGATCGTCAAAAGTAGTTAGTATGCATCAGTTACTACTACAGGACTAAGGCAAAATAAAAATTAAAAGTCTGTTTCAAATAACATGACTCCACAAAATAGGGTAGGTAGGTAGGTAGGGAATTTATTTTATTTTATTTTATCTTTTTAATTGTTTTTCTTTTTGAAAAATATTGCTTCGACCCAAAAACAAATAAAATGTCGGTCAGAATACCCCTTCTGAGATAGTTTGATGAAATATGTGCATACATCATTAGGGAAAGAAAACAGATGTGCATGCAGGGTCAAGAAGACAAAGAATTTCCTGTCTTTTTTGTTTTAAATGTTCAAAAAAATGTTTAGGGTTGGAGGCTTAAACTAAGGTCGGTCAGGTTATCGGAAACATGTAATTCTTTTTATTTGGTTTAACATGACTTCAGAAAATAGGGTAGCAAGGTTGGAATTTTATTTTATTTTAATTCAAATTTGTAGAAATTACTTCAACCCCAAGATAAGATACTTGTCGGTCACAACATTTCCATGAGAGTTTGATGAGGTGTAAAAGAAGTAAATGAAGACAATTATAAGTTAAGTAGATGAACACGTTATGCAGACTGTACTGTCACAGTCTAAAAAGACCTGGTTTCTCTCTGGAATGCGATTTTTTTAAAAAGTGGCCACAGATGAGGCAAAGGCATGAAGATGTACAAGGAAATACATGTAGAAGTAAATTATTACCATTTTCCATGCAAAAATATTTTTAGGGTCTAGAGTGTTGGTCGAGTTATCGGAAACACACTATTTTTTTTATATGGCCTAACATGTAGAAAAATTACCCCCCTCCCCCACTCCCCCCATAAACTCAGTTTATGCCCCTTTTTTCACAAAATATTCAATAACATGAATTTCAACGTATATAGACTTAATCACTAGAGTAGAGGAAAATGCTATTTCTTTTTTCAGCGAAAATACCTACCTTTGATTGCCCTCTCTAGCTTCTCTAAATAAATTCTATAGTTCTTCAACAAGCTTTCTTCAAAGTCTCTCACTCGCCGCACGTCTTTACTGACCTTTGAAATAGAATGAAATACACATCATTAGAGTAGCATCATTAAAATAGTGATGCACGATTAGTACGATATGTCAACTGACCTTTGCATGTAGCTCACACATTATCGGTAAGAAGACATATTTCAATACATGAATCAGCATAAGGCCTACCAAAAAAAATTGTTTGGTTCCGGTTACCCGACCCCCACCTAGTTTTTGCAACGCCGACCCTAAACTTATTTTTACATACTGTAAACCTGGAAATGTTCGCATAAGATTTATTTTCGCTAATTTCGCTACAAAACGAAAATGCGAAAATAAGTAGTAGCGAAAATATATATTTCTGCATAATGCAATGTACCAGTATGGTTATTAGTGAAAATTAATCTTTGTGAACTACATGAAGACTGTAAAATCGCAAAATTTTCTAGTCGTGAAAATATGCAGGTTTACAGTATTCGAGAAAAAAAATAATAAAATCATGAAAATTGTGAAGTCTTGCAACAAATAGTGGATACAGAAACTGACACCAACTTAAAAAGACAATATAAAACTGGTCTGTAATGGCTGTCTGTCCGATGAGAAGAAACCAATAACACAGACACCATATGGAAAACAACAGAAAACATAACTACCTACACTAGACACGCACATATGATAAAATTTATATAAAAAATATAAAATAAAAAATCTACCTACCCCACCTATTTTAAAATTGAGCGTAATTGAAACCAAACAATTTTTTTTATTAGGCCTAATTCCAAGTAGCGTGTGCAAAATGAGCCTTATAATAGCCCTTACATTTTACAGATAGCTTGAAAATTAGTGCAATGACTGTAACAATTATGAATACTTGGATGGAATAATTTTTCAATTTTCCATATCAAAGGTACCAATTAGTTTAGATCAACGTGCCCTCTAATGATAGCCAAATTTTGTTGTTGTGAGTCAAAATGAGAACGAATGGGATTTCCTGTGAGTCCTAGTAAGAGATAGGAGAACACCAAATTTTGGTGCATCACTAGAAATTGTGCGTGTCAGTGGCGCGTCAATATCCGTTCACTCAGTGATTTGGCTTTGTTAATTCCTTCACTATTTTGACATTTCTGGGAATAAAATAATATTTCAGTGCCAATATATGTGGTTATGTGATTCAAATAATGTTTCTGTGCCATTACATGGGGTATGTGATAAAACCTTTACAGCCGGGATATGGGTTTTACGGGCCTCGGTAGTACAGTTTATGGGCCCTCCTAAGGTCAGGCCCTTTCACCATACAACCACGGTCCACAGAACCCATATCCAGGCCATAAAGTTTAGTATCCACATGAATGCGAAGAAAGTGACGACCAGTAGATGGCACAACATCGCAGATAGATACCAAGAATGACACCAAATTTGCATAATACTGCACATAATTTGCATACTAATTTGCATAGTGGTCTGTATAATTGATGCATGTCTTCAGCACACTTTGACATGTTTATATAACATTTACAGTTGGGAGAACACACAGGAAAGCAGAAATCTGTCAAGTATGGTGATCTGGATGGAAAGGAAAGTGTTAGCACTATGGTTTCTCTGCAGTGTGGGCAATGCTATAACTTCCAGGAAGATTGCTAAATGTCAAGGTTATTGAAACTCCCTATAAATATGGCAGAAACCTGTCAAACGTGACAGCCTTGGAGGCAAGGATGATTTTCTAGCGCCATGCTTTCTCTATAGTGGGCAGATTACTGTAGCGTCAATCTCTAATTACTTAGTTCAAGATTGGCAAGAACACCTTGAAGCATGAAACCTTTAAAAGAGTGGCAATCTGGGTGATCGACCTGGATGGAGTCAACTCTGTGCTTTCTCTGTGGTGGGGAAAACACTGCGGCTTCAATAACAGACACTGCCACTTGATTGAACATAGTTCAAACAATGTAATCCAGACATTACCTGCTGACTTCTTTCTGTATCAGATAACTCTCTTATCCTGTAGCTTGGGGCAATATCTTTAAATATCTCCATTAGTGATACCATCACCAACTTTCTTACAGTGATGAAGACATCAGGGTCTTTCTCATCTAACATCAACCGTAACTGTTTCAACTTCTGAGTCTGAAAAAACATAAAATAGGCGTTAATTTAAATGCTAATTATCTACCGGGTACATTTTTTATTGTAACCATGGATATGTATTGAAATTCACATATGCCAAAGCACAAAAGAAATTGATGCTTGATGCTTATGAGTGGCAAATATATGACACTCCTGGAATTATAAAAATTATAATACAAATTTGCATTCATACATTAGTATCTACATGACAAAGACTTCACAATGAGTAGACTCATGGTCTACTCAAAAAAAAAATTAAAAATCTGTATTATAATTGCTAATGTTGACTTCTCCTTTTACTTGTATTTTGATATGTTGCTTATTAGAAGAGTCAGAGCTAATATAATCCATGAAAAAACACCAATGAGTTGCTGCTGAGTTGCTTGCCAGTGGTAAGGCCTGACAAAAAAAAAATTGTGTGGTTCTGATTACTCTCAACTTTACAATAGATGGGGTAGGTAGATTTTTTATTTATAAATTAAAATTTTAAAAAAAAAAATTCTGTATTTTTTTCATATGTGAGTGTCTAGTCCAGGTAGTTATGTTTTCCGTTGTTTTCCAAATGGTCTCTGTGTTATTGATTTCTTCTCATCAGATGTACAGCCATTACAGATCAGAAGAATAGTTTTATATTGTCCTTTTAAGTTGATGTCAGTTTCAGCATCCACTATTTCTGACAATACTTTACAATTTTCGCGATGTTATTGTTTTTTTCTCAAATATATAGAAAAAAAAGTTTAGGGTCAGCGTGAAAAACCAGGTAGGGGTTGGGTAATCGGAACCAAACTATTTGTTTTATTAGGCCTTAAGCAGGAATGAGGCAAGATTCAAGCACAGATATACAATGTAATTAGTGGTGGTAACTCATCAAAGTAAAAACACCACATGAGCCCCGGATCCGATAACTCTGTTTACTGATAGAAAGCTTCACATTATATCGATCAAGTCTGGCTGTTACTGATACATTATAACTTCCACAGAGATAAACAAACTGATAAAAGCATCACTGAGAACCTACATCAAAGGCACCCACTGTTGTATTTGTATTAGTTGTGTTGTTGTTTTTACCTAATTTTACTTTTGAATGAAGTCTTTCCTTGGCTCAATTCACTCAAGCAAAAGCACTGGTGGGTTTTTTCGTGGGATGTAAGAATGTTGGCTTTTATATAGCACTTTATTCAATCCTTTCTTAATTTTTGAAAATATCAATTTTCCTCCTTTACATCAATTTATTCACTTTCTCTTGTGCATAAACTGACAGAAATATGACAAATCAGCCACCTTTCAGTTTTAGTCTAAGTTTACATGACAACGTTTTAAAATAATAATGCTAATTAGAGTCAATAAGATTTCCCTTTTAAAGCATTTTGATGTGTTAACAAGATAGACCATCAAAAGTTTTGACCATTTACACAGAAACATTGAAGATGCAACAAATTGAAAACTATGCCGTTGTACATGTGTAAACATAACAAAACAGTTCAGGGCATTAGCAAGTATATCATCATTGGCGTCAGTGTCTTTGAATTGTTCTGTCTTTTTTTTGGTTGTTTACATGATGCTCTCCATTTTTGTCCATTTACGCAAACTATGTTTTCGAATGAAAACACAGCACTTTCAAATCACTGCTTTTTCATTTGTGTTTGTGGAGTCTCCATGTAACCAGTAGGTGCAAACACAAAAAATAGTTGCATTTCTGAAATAGTTCTCATGACATTTCAATTACAACAATTACACCAATTTTGTTTTTTGATGTAGTAAAGTTTAATGCAATCTACTAGATGTTATCATACTCACAGAGTTTTCAGGATCCTCAACTACACTGCTAGCTAGACTAGCTATATGTCTTTTTTTCTCTGCTAGTTTGTTTTGTCGTCTTGCAAACAATTCTACCGTACTCAGTGCTGGCAGCTTTTCTTTCACTTTTACTTCTACTTCTACTTCTGCTGTTGTACCTAATGCTGAAATGAAATAAAGAAAATGTTCATGAATGAAGCTAGCCTTAGCTAGTGTAGTCTAGTTCCTGACGACCATATTCTGATTTTACACTATGTTATCTTCACACATTACTGTCTAGTTAATCTCGTTACTCTAGGCGTTAAATGTGGTTAAGCCCAAGCTGGGCAAAGCGCAAATGACGTATGTCAGTATTAATCCATCACAAATTGACAGGCTGTCGTCATCGTTCATTAATAATAATTTGGTACAGCTGTTTTAACTATCGGGGGAATTTAGCACATAATAAGACATTGAGATTGTTATTTCTTCCGAAAAAGTCAATACAAGTGACCGCCATTTTGTTTCTTGACAATGCATTGTGGTAAATCAAAGGTCAAACATTGTTGACCTTTCTAGGACTGATATGATATGCAAATGACCAACCGAACTCCACCTCTGTCTCTGCTTAAACTAAAATCAAGTGGAGACGTCATAACGTTTATATGAACGCTGTAGGAGGAGCACAGAATTCTGTGCGAGAGTAACGACATTGACTAGACACACACATGCACACACTCTCTCTCTCTGCTCTATTCCTCTAGCAAATAGCTATGCAGCAATAGCTAAATCCACAACTGGCCTATTGTTGTACAGAAACAGACAAATTAACAATTTACCTTTATCATTATCATCAACTTTATCCTCAACTTCCTCCTTCTTTTCTAATTTCTTCTCTACAGATTTTGGTTTCTTGGCCGACGATGCTCCTTCTTCTGCCCACTGTAGTTCAATACCCTTCTTATTCTTGATTGGTAGTAGGGGTTTCATTTTCTTTGCGGCTTCCTCTACGAAACCCTTCCTTGGCTCTTGCTCAAATGACTCTTCTTTTTCCTGACCTTCAGGAAGCTTTCTCTTCCTTGGTTTCCTACTACTTGTACTAGTACTTGTACTCTCACTGGGAAGAAAAGATTTATAGATGCAACCTAGTTCAATGGTGTTTTCTAGCATAAAGTATTCTTTCACATACTGGGTGAGTGGATGAATGGATGGATGGATGGATGGATGGATGGATGGATGGATGGAGGGAGGGAGGGAGGGATGGATGGAGGGAGGGAGGGAGGGATGGATGGATGGAAGGACGGACCGACGGTCGGACCAACAGATGGATGGACGAATGGATAGATGGATGGATGGTGTGTGTGTCTGTGTGCATATATGTGTATGCGTGTGTGTTACTGTGTGATGACAGTGTCAGTATATAAATATATATGTATTATGATGGCATACAGTATGTGTCAGTGTCTGAGTGCGTGTGTCTGTGTCTGTGTCTGTGTCTCTCTCTGTGTGTGTCTGTGTCTGTGTGTGTCTGTATGTGTGTGTACATGTGTGTGTGTATGTGTGTGTGTGTGTGTGTGTGTGTGTGTTTGTGTCTATGTGTGTCTATGTGTCTGTGTGTATGACACCTGTGATCAATCACCCCATTCTTCATTTATGGGAGGTCATTCTTACCTAGTAACCAAATTCAAAAGGGAGCTCAATTTACTTGTATCAACTCCGCCAAAAAATTCTAAGTCTTCCTCTTCTAAAGGGATTTCCTCATCCTCTTCGCCATCATCACCTCGGTTACCTACATCATGATGGCCATCGAGACTTATAAAACCTCTCTTCAGAAACTTTGCAGGAATCGGTTTTCTTGTTGAGATCCCACTCCTCTGCCTGACCTTCTTTGATCCTTTCTTCTGCTTCATGTCTGTCCTCTGTCTATTTTAGTATGTTTTGGGGTTGATTCTGCTATTTGCTATTAAGCAACAAATCGTTCCTGCTGAGAAATTCAAAAGAATAATATGTAGATTAATTTATTACACATTCGTATTAAAACCTTGATAGCTGTAACTTTCTGTTCATTTTTGCCTGTTGAAGACAAAACCTTTCAAGTTCACGAAACAGTTCCATAATTGTGATTATAATTATAGTAATTTTCCTGTCTCCAGCTCAATGATGGTACTGTAAACACTGGCATGATTTCACTATACGAAAGTCATATTTGACCATGTCGTTCCAACCATGGTAAATGTTGAGCAGAGGATGTGTAAATGTGTTGAGTATGAGACGAAGTACCACCTTTGACTTAATTTACCCCCCAGTGATCTCTCCCCTGGGGGCTGTACACAGTCAAAAGTGGTACTGCGTCTCATACTACCCCTGGAGAGAGATGGTGGTTAAGTGGGTCACAGGTAGGGTAACGATGAATAAATTAGACTTTTCGTGTACATAACAAGACGGTACTGAATAAATGAACATCTTTGTCAAATATTTCTAATCTGGACGTTTACTACCAAACCAGAGTAACTATAGAGTTTCAATTACACAGCACAATACTTTTTTATCTCTCAGAAATTTTTCATACAAATTAAATAATACGAAATAAAGACACTGATAGCAAGCAAGCAAACACATAAACTGACCAACATCACTGTCTGATGAAACAAATAGGAAGGTTCAACCACTAAACTGTTGTATTTGTATCCACAGTGAAATAATGTTATGTGTGTGCATCAGTGCCTGTATTTTGGTTGCTTAATTCCTAAACAAAAAAGTTGTGCAAGATGGAAAAAACATTGTGTCACATAACTGAAAGCTACAGTTTTTCTGGTTTGGTATCATTATAACTTAATGGGACTGCAGCACAAGTAATACAGATAATTAATTTTGAAATCAATTTTGTGTTATTATTATTATTATTATTATTATTATTATTATCAGAGAAGTAATTAAGTCAGTCTGCTTTGACCAGTATGCCCTTTAGTCATATCCCACAAGATGGCCAGAGTCTCTTCTCGGCTGGGAAAGAGTGATAGGCCATAACTAAGTTTAGTATAATATAGAAACTCCACAATTGTATGTCGTGGGCCACATTTACCAGCATAATTGCGAAGAATTTCAGTAATTATGCTATTTGTTTTCTTAAACAATCAATTAGTTACTCTGGTTACGTTGTAGTTGCTATAGTTTCATATTGGTTGTTATGCCTTTTTTATGGACTTACTTTATGATTTTAATAACAATTACATGTACTTGGCCATACACAACCAGTTTCAACTTCACCCGGGTCCCCCATACAATGTGATATAGGTTGTAACTATTCTATTGAAAATTCTTGTTACCAAAGATTTATACATATTTGAAAGATACTTATAAAGTCAAATATGAACAGTGTTACACTATATTGTTTAGACTGCTCATCCATACATGGCCACATAGGCACTCAAATCAATGTGTAGAAAAAAAATATGTATTGTATGTAAATATTTATATACATATTTTTTTTTTAAATCATACACATTGATTCGAGTGCCAGTGCATGGCCACATAGTGAACAAACATCCATACCTATCACAGCACACATGTACACTGTGGCAATATGGCGTTTATACATACATGATTCTGAGTAATTGAAAATTCAAACTGGGAAAGCAAAATGTCTGAATGATACCGACACTAAATGACATCTATTTTGGTTTGGAACAAAGTACTACAGTACGTTATGGTACTAGTAGTAGTAGGTGAATACTTAGTCTTAGGGTTAAGATAGCGAACGCAGTCGAGTAAGGAGTGTGGCCCCAGTTGCTTCGACGAACGATCTATGTCAATCGAGTTAACCCATAACAATATTTGCCATTTTGTCAAATTACCAACCAGTCTACTGTAATCCTACAATATATGTTACAACGATTATAACTTTCACTCCAGCGAACAACTAGTATTATAATATGGCCATGTATTACACACGTGCACTCATACTCACCGTCGTTCCTGAAGTTGAAGTCATGACCTAGAGATGGCGCTGCCCTACTGGGTCATACCACAATATTTTTCGAACAACTTTTTTAAGATCGATAAACTGAGATAAATACAGGAAATATGGTTGAATTTCATTTAAGAAATATAAAATGTTATGGTATAAACTATAATTGTGTACCATCAAGAGAAGATTGCTACTCGTTGTATTTTATAGTTTGGCCCAATTAATGCCATAAATGATCACCCCTCAAAAAGATGGCATAACCCAAAGACCTTTTGTCAGTTTGTTCTTGCCGTTCACTCTCACCTCTTATGTTTATGTGATGGAGTCTCTGCGATGAATGACTTCCGTCTGTCAAAAAATCGAAATCATGAAATTTCTTTCCATTTACCACAGCATTTCATGCACCATATCGGTTCTTTTATTCTTCGTATCATTAACCTTTGGTCGAATGTATGATAACAAGCTTACAGTTTTCTACGGAAGCAAAGAACCGTCATTGCATCTTCTCGAGGGGAAAGCATTCGGTTTCACGGCAGACGAATCAAACGAAGGTCTGGTCGACTTCAAAGTCTCCTGTCCCGTTCCGGTAATATATATTTTATTATTTTATTCTTAATCGGTATCACAGGGAAAATTGATGCCATTTTCAGCGAGTTTGGTTTTGATCGTATAATCAACTAAAATTGAAAAAGAAATTTTAGATCGACAACATAACCGACAGATAATCTGTCGAGTGAATTCTCAGCTTGGCTGAACAACAGAAGAACTCCCGTTATGTCTACGAGTCGGAGTAGCTTCAAATATAGATCGTAATCTCAAATCAGAATTTAATAGTTCCTAAACGTACCCGAGATATGACGATTACATTCTGTACGATTAATGAACAAATTACCGGGTATGTGTTGCTTTGTGTTAAAAGTTTACAAGTTATTTGAATATTGATGGTGAGCACAGCGCTACACCTTTTCAAATTTAAATGTCTGCCGATGTAACAAAAGAATTGAATTAACGTAGTCTGCTACCGTTAGAACCTAGGGTGACCGTTGAGGATTTCTGGTCCGTTACATAACACACAATATCGTATCTTTTGTTATTCCCACTATTCTGTCGAGGCATGGATGTAATTGTAGTAGTAGACCATCCATGGTCGAGGCAATATTTCCCTGTCAAATACTTAGACTGCTTCTGTGTTTTTTATCATAGCCAGAATTCGTGACACACTAATCTCTTTGTGTTCGCATCCAAATACAAATGTACCGGGTAATACCAACCTTGAAAGTAACGAATTGCTTAAGTTGTATGCTATGCTGTATGTTGTGATAGTATATGTATGTATATCAAATCCCCTGCCTTGCAACTGACACCGCTGCCTTGACATATACGTGTATATCATGTCATATACTGTACAGTAGTAGGCACTAGATTACTTTGTGCTACTAATACTATTAAAAGAGTGTATCACCGAGTCCTTCACTATGATCAATAGCTTTGTCAACATACATGTAGAAATACTAAAAGGTTACATGTTAAATGGAGCAGACGGTCAGACACAAGTGTTGTCTACAGCCTGCAGTTTGTTTTCAAACCAAAGGAAAGCTAACACCAGGATATATATTTGCAACCAAATTAAGCCCATTTTTTATTAACATATTTGTTTGCATTATATATATACTAAAAAGTAACCAAATATTGTATTAAAAAACCATGGATTTAAAAAGACTTCACAGGATAGGGGAGCAACCACTGATCATACACTCCCTGGCCTAGTAGTACTTGGTTAATAACAGTTTCAAGTCATTTCAAAGGAAAGTTGTTTTGTTACATAGTGTGTTTAATCAGTACACCACCTTATCATAAACTCATTACTTAATTAACCTGATAATGTATATGTTGTACTGTCTATCCACTGTGACTGATTTTATAGCCCAGAGAATTGGCTTGCTAGCTTGAAAATGTCATTCACCAGAACAAGCAAGCATGTTGTGATAGACAAGTCTCTGGGCTAACTGTTCTACATTCTTGCCCCTCATCCTCAAGTCAATACTAATATTATAAGGTAATGGGATGTCAAGGCAAGATAATCTAAACCATTGTATATGTCATTAATAAAAAAAAATTGTCATATTAAGACTTAAACACACAAAAATGCAAACACTGGTGTAATGTTTAATTTGTACTTGTGTATCTCTAGCAAAGATTTGTCTTACAACTTGTAAATATTCAGAAGTCAAAACTGACTCACCATAACAATAATAATGGCTAAGTGACTAGACACTGCTTTTATTAATTGCCATAATAGTAATAATTGACATGGAATTAATTAAATGCAGTGCAAGTAATTGTGCCTCAGTATTACTGACACTATTTTTCTACCTATACAGTGTATGCTTTAAACTGTATAAAATGAATGAACTGTAAACAGAAAATATACATGCATAATTAGAGTTTATACATGTCTGTACTTGAAGCCATGTCATATCATGATATTTTAATGAGCCAATAAATCATATCTGCAGGTAATTATGATCAGATCAATTAATCAACTACCCTGTCAATGTAATTTCACCACTTGAGGTGCATGTGTATACTGTATAACTACCACGGTATATGTATATGTGTGTATGTGCATATGTATATGCAGGTGTGTGTGTGTGTGTGTGTGTGTGTGTGTGTGTGTGTGTGTGTGTGTGTGTGTGTGTGTGCATGCATGCATGTGTGTTTCTGTGTCTGTGTCTCTGTGTGTTTGTCTGTGTGTGTGTGTGTGTGTGTGTGTGTGTGTGTGTGTGTGCGCGCATGTGTGTCTGTGTGCATGAAGCAATGCATCATGTGTTGTTTGCCTAACCCCAGTGACATAATACATACAGCTATCCCAGGCTTCAGTGTCATTCGGCACTCACCATTATGCTGATTCAGATAGTCAGGTCTCTAGGCTATATAACTGATTAGACCCTGCTATGGTTACTGTTAGTGGTTGTGTTAGAATGTTTTAATTATAAAATGGAAATAAATGTCATATCAAGCCAGCGTATATATAATTTTTCAGCCATCATTGTCCATCAAGATAAATCATTGTCTTTTATTGCATACTTATTTGTAATTAGTTTCCCGATTACCTAATTACTCAAGGGTTTTCAATAATCCT
Source organism: Glandiceps talaboti (assembly GCF_964340395.1). NCBI lineage: Eukaryota > Metazoa > Hemichordata > Enteropneusta > Spengelidae > Glandiceps > Glandiceps talaboti. Next base: position 9,967,915 of record NC_135563.1, on the reverse strand, counting down.
CTACCTTCATCTTTACATACAGAATGTCCCAGGAATGAAACAGGGACACTATTTTAATGGTCTAGCTAGCACAAATGAACACAGTTTAGGTGGGAACCATTCATTTTAATTCTCTTAAAGTTGAACTCGAGTATTTATAGTACATCTGTAAAACATTCTTGTTTTTGTTTCTGAATGTATTCCATTGTCAATTTATCTTTGTCAATAAAGTGTGTATTGTAAACACCAGTGTTGGAATGTATTTATGAATGTATGTAGATATGATACTTCAGTGTGCAAATGGATAATGTTTGTAATTGATATGTGATTATATATGTACAAATGTATGTATGTATGTATGTATGTATGTATGTATGTATGTATGTATGTATGTATGTATGTGTGTATATATGTATGTATGTATGTATGTATGTGTGTGTTTGTGTGTGTGTGGATGTGTAGATGTATGTACGTACGTATGTATGTATGTATGTGTATGTATGTATGTATGTATGTATGTATGTATGTATGTATGTATGTATGTGTATGTGTGTATGTATGTATGTATGTATGTATGTATGTATGTATGTATGTACAGGTATGTGTGTGTTATACATGTATGTATGTATGTATGTATGTGTATGTATGTATGTATGTATGTATGTATGTATGTACATGTATGTATGTACATGTATGTATGTATATATGTATGTGTGTGTGTGTGTGGATGTGTAGATGTACGTACGTATGTATGTATGTATGTATGTATGTATGTATGTATGTATGTGTATGTGTGTATGTACAGGTATGTGTGTGTTATACATATATGTATGTGTATGTATGTATGTATGTATGTATGTATGTATGTATGTATGTATGTATGTATGTATGTATGTATGTATGTATGTATGTATGTATGTATGTATGAATGTATGTAACTATATGTATGTATACATGTATGCAAATTTGTGAGCTAGGTAGTACTAGCACTGTAAGCAGCTAGTATAATTTTCACTTATCTAGATTACACCATAAAGTTCTGTTATTGTAAAATGATGTATAACTTTTAAATATTGTTGATATTTTCATTTATGTGACAAATGTTACCAATCATGATAATCAACAAATTGAAAAAGTTGAGATTCTCTATTTATTAATACAAGTACCATGACTGAAATACAATTCAACTTTTATTTGATAGCATTAAATATAAATATGATCTTACTCATATGGTCTTGAGTCATTAGTTAATTATACATGTAATTCCAAGATTGCCTTAAACGCTGATTTTAGAATTCTACGATCCTGGATTACAGGATTTGCTGATGGAGCCATAGTGATTAAATTGGATAATTTATATATTCAGGACCCCCCCCCCCCCTCCCCCGGCCACTTCAATATCTCTGCCAAACAACTGTTTCACATCAAAATTTTATTTTAAACCATTATCCAACCTTTGCTATGATAAATATCTGTAACATCTTCCATTTAAAGATCCATTAGTTGTTATCAGATATTTAAATATGTACTGGCCTTAGCCTTGATAAGCATCTGTAACATATTCCTTCAAAGATGCTTTACTTATTATAAGAAATACTAGATTTTGGTAACATTAAGGCTGCTCATGCTATCTTAACACAGCCCACAAGTGATGATGATTTAGTTTCATTTTGAGACGGATTTGATGCTGCTATAAAATAACACTAAGGGATGATCGCCCAATGTCTCACAAGCTCAATAATTGAACTTCATTCATTGGGGGGGGGGGGGGTGTACAGGCATCAATGCAATTGTTGAACTTAATCTCCACACTTCAAACCAAATTTCAACAGAAAACTTTCACTCCTTCAATGATAACAGCTTTTGTATTTACTACTGAGGTGTTAATAATTTAAAATGAGCCAATTTAGGGACAATTGCACAATGTTACACAATAAACAAAAGAAGGGGGAGGGCGAGGGGGTCTAGCGTTAATGTGATTGCTGAACTTCATTTTCATACTACTAACCAAATTTGTAAAACTTTCACACCTTCAATGATAAAAAAAATATGTATTTAATACTGAGATGTTGATTAAAATTTGCTGCTAATGTGAAATACAGTGTTAGGTTACCAATTTGTGTTTTGATGTGATTACCATGTTTTTATATTGTATCGATCGTAATGGTGTGACCATGCACTAACATTTCACCATGGTTTTAATGGTTGACATCATATGTAAATTCCTTTAATATGATGATGTTGCACTCGTGAATGTTCATTCAGGGGAGAGGGAAGGCGGATTTGGCCTAAGAACAAAGTTCGTTTATGGAGCTTGTGTAACACTGTGTGATCATGACGGTAGATAACTGTCCCCCTATGATATGGTATACGTATAATATGCCATAGAATTTATATGACTTGTATAACTTTATAAAAAACTATTGACTACCGATATTAATATCAAACTGTAATGTGTTATGCCACCATGTGCATGTTTTCTCATGATTACAAAAGTGAGGAATTTAATGATTTATGAATGTTTACATATATAATCTTTATGTAGTAGCAACCGATAAATTATGTATATAGTTTGTATTATAATTTATATTCTATATTTAATAACTAGATCATACGTATTTTAAAGGCCTTGTCACTTGTGGGTTGTATATATCAAAGTCTTATCTCGTCTAAATATAGCTCTGTGCGCAAACACTGACCTTACATAGATAGATTATCATCATACTCAGAAAAAACATGAATTATTCAGTGATATTTTGTGGAATTTATGTATTACAGATTTTGTGCACGAACATGTGCCATGATCGGAAACTCATTCGTTGTCATCACATTAGGTAATATATAATGGATAGGACTTGCAGACAGATGTCTAAATTCTAAATAAGACATTACGTGAATAATCCGAAAGAGTATATATTCCTTGTATCAGAAATTATAGCGAAAATGAGGAGAAACAATTGGAAATTAAAAAAAATACCTTCAGATTTATGTTTCAGTTACAGTTTGACTGAAATAGCAGGTCCCGCATAAACTGATTTGAGAAAAGACGTTTAAAAATCAAACAAATATTGGTTGTAAATGAGTTCATAAACAACTTTAATCTTCATATATTATTGTGCACACTTGTCAGAATGATCTATAAAACAAATATTAATATTTTTGAAGAACATTTTTTGTGTTACCTCCTCAGGAAGACAAGGAAAAAGAAGAAAAAAGCGAGTAAAAGAGAAATAAGCAAATGATATAAATCATACATAATGTAAAGTTTCAAATTTTCTAATGTTTACGTTTATATATTTCCAGAATAGTATTGTATATCATTGATGCATACAATCAAGAATAGTATTGTATATCATTGATGCATACAATCAACTAATAAGGTTTTGTATCCTTGAGAGACTGTTTTTTTTTACCGAAATGCTATTTTTGAAACAGCTAGGTCATATGCTTATTTGTCAGTTTTTGGGAGTGAATATCACACAAGTGCATTGTAAATGAGAAGCAAAACCATATATACATTGTACTTTCTCCAGTTTTCAACATTTACCAGCTGCTTTTATTAATTCTCCATTTACTTGATTCAGAGTATGGTATTATTTCCACCTGCTTTTAGAAGTTCTATATAACCTCTTCAACGTACCGTATAAAGTACATATTTTAGCGCTACACTTTGTTACGTTAATTGTCATTCTCCAACAGTGATTGAACAGACAGAGTATCTCAAGGAAAGTGATATGGTGTCAATGATTTCATTTATTGGACAATTTCCCACTTAGCTCTGAATTTGAAATTATTGAAATACTAAATCTGAATCAAATAATCAGACATGTACATATACATGCATATATTGCAACACACACACTCAGACACAGACACCCACCCATACACACACACACACACACACACACACATGCACACACACACACACATACATACACATACACACACACATACGCATACGCACGCACACACACACACACACACGCACGCACGCACGCACGTGATATACATTATATTTATAATAATTGCATTGTGCAAAATTGAGGAATTTGTTTTTTATGACAATAGGGTTCTTATGCAACTTTGTTTTTTTTTAAAGTGCAGATTCACACATGCATGTCTCAGAGTCTCACACTATGAAACCCTAGCCAGCAACTTCAGCTCTGTGGAATAAAACTACATGTACATGTATGTTTCTGAGCAGACATTGAAAACTGAAAGACTCTCTTACCACCCCCAACCCCACCCCCATGTTTTAATTAAAACTAAGGCATCATGATCATGCAAAGTAAACCAAATATTCAACATGGTGGTTTGAACTTCCCAGGGATGCCATAATGTCTGTCAACAAACAGTACAACCATTCAACTTAATGTGAAATATTGCTTTTCTAAAATCTTGTATTTTCATCTTATTTTCACCAGGAGCCTGCACTTCCCCCAGCAATTTGGTTGATGTTATGTACAACTAATGAGGCCAGAGAGGTAAGCATGCAGTTCCAATTATTGCAATTTTTGTATACATTACATTACAACGTAGGAAGTTGTACTGGCATTTAAAAGATGAAATTTCAACTTTCCGTGCATTTGACGGAGAGTTGATGATTGTGTTTATTCAAGATAAACATAGCATTTGTGACAATAACTGTTGATATGGAATTAAAATGTGATATATGTTATTTTACTTTCCTTCTAAGTTTTATGTTTTTAGGGGCATTTTGCACTTAAATTTTAAATTTTGGGAGCTTAATTTGCTGCCAGAATTTAAAATTCAGGCGCAGATTGATCCTGAAACAAAATCTTGCTGAGAGTTAACTTCCTGGGCTATCATTCGAAGAAAAAACTCTACCCTGGTAAACGTAATGGCGTAATATGTATTATTGATATATGTATCAAAGTAATGCATGTGTGTAATCTTTTTCTTGAAAAGTATTGTTTTACCCATTTTGAGTACTTGGCCATGAAGTGATATACTCTGATATATACAACTAATGAGGCAAGAGAGATAGGCAGATGAAATGTAATAAATACAAAAATTAAAAAATACAGATCTATAGAAATGATTTTTCACAGTTATGCTGTGGCAGTTTTCTCTTAATTATTACATGTATATTCAATTACCTGTTTGTAATCTTTTTAAGTCCCAGTTTGAAAAAGGATTAAAATTTAAAATTGTAGTTGTCTAGTAAAGCTATAGAAAAAAAAGTTAAATCTAGAACATATATATAATCTTATAGTCTGTATGGTTCCATTAATAAGATAAACACTAATTTGGGATTGAAACCTGGGTCTTTAAATACTTACTAGGGAAATTACTACAGTCAGTTAGTTTTCTTGTGTTTTTAAATTATTCCTAACATTTGTACTACAATCAGCTATTTAGCTGAGGCAAAATTGGCAAGAACCTAGACTTACATTGTAGTGGAGTGACTGACTGCACAAAAGATACATATTTGTATCAAAGCTAGGGAGTTAAGGTTAGAATAATGGTAGGTATACTAAGGATTAGACTCCCTAACATGAAGCTAATTTGTATTATGAATGTAGGCACAGGGACTAATTCAATGCTTGCCCATATATCTATCTAATCATCCGCACACATAAATTTATTCAATGCTAGTAACGCAACCAGACCCTTGAGACTCAATGAAAGAAAAGCAAAAAAAACTGTAATTACAAAGATCACCTTTATTGGCAAGATTTTAATCTATGATTGATTAAACATCATTTCCAAGATTAGGTGTAGCTGAAAATGAGAGCCTTTACAAAGAGTGAACATTTAACACCTGTGTACCATTACCATGGCCACTGAAATTTGACACAGGTTAATGTCACCTGTAAACAATAAAATGTATAATATCACAGAATGAATTTGAAATAACAATTATTTGAATATCTGCCAAACACTAATAAGTATTAAGTGTTCTCACCACGACTTTATGCAAACATTATGGCAAATTTGCATAAGAATTGGATGTTTTGTTATGCAAATGAATGTCTTTTGTTTTCCAAACATTGTTTGACATCCTTGTAAATGGCCATAGGGAAAACACTGTTATACATAATTGCTGTTGAACAGAATGATACTATTTGTAAATATATATGTATTTCAGTACCTGTTTATATTTCATACACAGTTTTCAAAGTTTAGCAGCAATCCGTTAAGTTTGGAATGCCGGCGACTTGAGAAGAAGATCAAAAGTGACGATTCATATTGCGTACATGTAAAGGCACAATATAACGTATCAGCACCAGGTGAACACTGGCTCTATTGGAAAGAACAACAGAGCAAGTTTTATACTTTTTTTATCCTCCAATGCCCAGTCAAACAGCCAAATAAAACAAATGGAGCTAAACAAAAAGAATCCTGTAGGGTAAGTGGTGTTCACATCTCTTCAGAATTTATTTTATTTCTGAACACTGAAGAATTCTTCACATGGTGTGTGTATCACCAAAAGAAATAATAATAATGGATATCAAATGATTCAGAAATATTTTTTGATGAATGTCATTTTTCTATATTTCTGACAAGAAGATATTTATGACTTACTGGTAATTTGTATTGCATGTTAGAAGTTGTTAAAATAACATTTATTTTGAGCCATGGTTAAGTAAAAACGTTAACCCTGCATATGCCAAACTCAACCATGGGCCCAAGGTCAAGTTAGGGTTTGATGTCGTGTATGTAGCATACAGTAGATGATGTGGTGTGATCATCCGATAGAGCAACTGAATTGTAAACTGAATTGTTTCTGTGATGATAACAACAGAGGAATGAACTAATTGAGTTTAATCAGGTGTGTTACTACTCCATTGGCGTCTTTTTAGTCTGATCAACAACAATACCATGAAATTCCTATTTTAAAAAGATTCCCCCCCCCCACACACACACACACCCACACACCAACTCACACCCACACCATAATTACTCTAAATTGTCAAAATTTGTTCTTATCATCTGTATCAATAACTACTATCATCCTCTGTTATCGAATTTGAATTATAGTGACATGAAATGATCATGACCTTTGGCCACATTAAGGTTGAAAATTGTATTAAGCAATAGACATGAAAGAAGAAATTCAATTACCAACTAGCGTACTAACTATTCAAATCTCATCTTCATCTTATTGACAATGTGTAGTATGTGTCGTGCAGTCATTGAAATGTCTCCTTAGATAATGCATTATCGATGTAAATAAAATGGCTGCAGTGCACAATTTTGGTGTATTAGTAGCCTAGCCTTTAATTACCACAAGTGATGCCATTGCCCCCTGTTTTCTTTACTGAGTCATATGATTTGTCCAATATTTAGACTTTCAGCTATCGATTTACAATTGTGGCTATTTTTAGCCTTATTTCGTTGGTCACAGACACACAACATAAAATATAATACACTTTTAGTGCTGCTGTAGTATTGGTAAATGTCGTTTAGTCTACATGTTGTTATAGTACACTATAAAATTACCCATTATAAGATTTCATATATTTTCCATATCGGTACAAATACTAGTAGTTATTACTAAAGATGCCATCAAATATAAGTGATGTAGCTTGTTCATGTGTTGTAAGATTCACACACAGACAGACTCTCTGAGGCTAAGTAGGCCAGTGTCAAATGATGCTTATCTTGAAAAAGTGAACGTGATAAGATACGGGTTCCAATTTGACTAGACGGATCGATGTAACAGGAGATCTTAGCCTTCCATTCCCTTTCTATCAGTTTCCTGTTTGACTAAACTACCACAGTATATCTTTCCTCCCACTCTTCTTCCTATCTTGCTTGTAATTTCCTCCTACGCTCTCTTCATCATCTTCATGTCTATAAGTTTCCTACATCATGATAAGACTTCACTTAGAACCGTTGAATTATCAACCAACATGAAATTGTTCATGTTAGAATTCAAACTGAAAAATGCATGTATTTAATCAATCAATCGCTCAATCAATCAATCAATCAATCAATCAATCAATCAATCAATCAATCAATCGATCAATCTTTATTGCATGACAACATGCCATAGCAATAATGGTAAAACAAAAATACAAGTGACATAAATAAATTATGTGAATACAATCCCTTAGCAGACTGCTGAAGGACTGTTTACAGCAACAAGAAATTTTCCAAGAGGAAGTTTATCATCTGAGGTCAAAATATGCAAAAATTTACTTTTGTCATTTAAGGAAGAAAAGCTAAATTATTTAATGACAAAGAATAAAATAGTGCCTTTTTTTCATTCATATAATGAGAACAAAGAATTAAATGATGAAATTTATCTTCTAGTAGTTCTACCATATTTTGACAAAATAATCTTTCATGTACAGAAATCTTAAGAGTAGACTGTCTACCCAACTCAATTTGAATATTTATTATTATGATCCAAGTTACTAAATGTTCAAATGTTGAACTCAATTCTAATTTACAAGTCTAAAGCGACAATATTTCACTATTTCACTGTCTGATAATAATATCAGTATTAATATGATACTTTAGCATTTACTCAGCTTAAGTTTCAAAGACTTCAACACAGAGTGAATCATTTGTGTAATCATGATCCATTGTAGACATACCAAAACAATTTGCACTCATTTCGAAATTACTGTTCGAAAGCAGCATTATTTCACTGTCTGATACCAATGTCAAATATCAATATCATCAGAAAAGTGAACAGTAAGCTTATAGGTTTCATTTCCATCACAAAAAAAATGTTCAAACTATAGGTTTATTCATAAAATATGAAACATTACACACAGCAATACCAGATGGCTCATCATACTCGTTTAAGTAGAACTGATATCAAAATTGCACATTCAAGGATTTTACTTTCAATATATTGTTACAGGTAATTATACCATGCACAAGTTATTATAGTGTTTGAAGAGAAAATATGAATTATATACCCTAGTCGTTCTACATCACGACAATCTGTGTCTCCACATGCAGTGTTCAAAATATGAATCAAAATGTTCTCAATAATCATTTTTTTCCCTGATTTTTAATAATGTATACTTGAGGTATACCGGTAGTCATATTATTCCCAAGGGTTTGTCACTACCCGTCTAGCAACTCACAGTGACAAGGCCCCTTGGGTTACTCATATTTTACTTGAATGAACAAAAAAAATATTTGGGGATGATATCTAATTATACCAAGTATTATGTATTTAGTAGCATGTGAAAATACTGTAAAAGTTGATAACCATGAACTTTTCCAGCAAAAAAAACTACAAGTCTTCAAAATCCTAATTAGTCCCTCCCTGTGCAAAGTTACAATAGTACAAGGCCCTTATATACATGTATTCCCAGAGACTCAAATCTAGTTTATTGATACATGTATATAATTCCTCAAAATCAATGTGATAGTACATTACATCATGCATAATACATTTTATGATTGATGGATGGATGATCAGATAGATATTGCTTTTTAAAGCTTTCCATTCACTGCACTACATTTTCCATCTGCCATCTGCTTATGAAATATGGTATCCAAAGGCTTATAACAAATCAGGTTGTCACGATTTTTTTATAGTCCCAAATGATGGACTATTACAATGTGTACCGTCCGTCCATCTGGTCCATCCGTCTGTAATATGTCATTTCTAAGATATGCAAAATCCGATGTCTTTCAAACCTAGCACAAAGGTGACATATGTGAACATGATTTAAACGAAATTGGCAACAAATAAATATGACAAGTGTCTGTAATATGCAAGAAATGGCTGGATTTTAGTAATTGACCCTAAAGGTCAAAGACAAGGTATTTAATTATACTAAGTATTTTGTTATGATATAAGCCTTTGGATACCATATTTCAAAGTCTTGTGACTCTTAGTTTTGCAACATATTCAAATTTGACCAAATGGCAACCATATACAAAGTTAAAAATGTATATTTATAGCATAACCCAAACACTGTATTAAAGACAGAGAGATTCCATTCAAGTGTCTACCCCCTATTATCAGGTACAGGCTTTCTTTCAAGACATTGACCTGGAAATGTTAGTAAAAGTTGTCTGAATATCAAAACTATCATTCGCTTGTCATTTACTGTCACCACATTCTGAGAGTTTGCATGTCTCAATGTAGCCTGTCTTTATCATGATCTATGATTTTGTTTTACTTCTCACTAACCACGTGCACTTATGATATACTATCAAATGTGAAACCATTATTATGGTTTGAAAATTACACATTCAAACTGATAAGTTTTAAAGTACGTGCTCAAACTGATTGGTTGCAATGGAGAGCCTGATAATGCCACATCAGCCTATTTGACTGTATTCAAATGATGTCATTATGTAAATGAACACTCAGAACTCAGAACACTGGGGTGAACAGCAGCATAATTTACATATAGGCTATTTAATATGTAATTATGTCAATGAACAGACATGCTGATAATGGCCATTTGAGCCATGGTTATTAAAATTAATAGGTTGACATTGATCACGTTACAAGTGGTTTACGAGAAGTGAAGCAATTGATTGTGATGATGTTGGCAAGCTAAGTTGCAATGGGATTGTTCAGCAATCACATGTAGTTCAAAAACATATTGAGTGCACACAAGTTGATACCTTATCAATCATCAACAAGATAATAATAAATGAAATGCAAATTAAAGCACTATAGTTAAAGGAAGGAACTCATGGCCCCCCCACGGATGTGCAACGTAGTGTGTCGAATTAGCAAGTGAAAGAGCACTATATGGAAACAGTGGTCATAGCATGCATGTCAGGAAGAAGTAATTTTGAACAAGTATATGAAACTAGATTTTGAGCTGTTCTTTATAGACATACCCACACATGTGAAGATGAAGATTGGGATATTTTTCTTCATTCAGCTAAGGAAAATATGAGTGTCCTAAGGGGGCCTTGTCACTGCAAGTTGCTAGACAAACCCTTAGGTCATGATTATTTTCCAGCTGAATGAAGTAAAATATTGGGGAATAATATAATTATACCTGCTCATAGACCCTCCAGTTGGTGGAGGGTCTACATTTTGTATGACCTGCTCAGGCATAATTTATTAAAAATCAGGCAAAATAATGGCGATTTCGAACTTCTCGATTCATGTTTTGTACACAGCAAAACCAGAGATGTAGACACATACAGGTTGTCGTGATGTAGAACAACCAGGGTATATAATCCATATTTTCTGTTCAAAGACTATAACTTGGCTTGAATATGGTATAATTATGTGGTATAATAATGGTGGGTTAGCGGTGGCCAAGCGGTTAGCTCATATGCCTCTTACCTCTGCAGCCTGCGTTCGAACCTGCCAGGTGTCTGCTGGGTTTGATTGAATTTACCATGCTGTAAGTAAGAAGAGTGTTGTTCAGTTTCACTCTACCGTACAATGCAGGTTTTCCCCTGGTACTCCAGTTTCCTCCTGCACAAAAATTGAATCAAAGGAGCCTATAAATGGGACTATTCCCCGTTTGTCATCCGATAAATCAATAATAAATAAATAAACCCCATTCTCACAAACCAGAGCTGTTATTTCTTCCATGACACTGCGTAGTGCATCTAAGATGGTGCCATAAAAGAGGTTGTGGTTTACGATAATGGATCAACCCCTGTATTATCAGATGTGATATTTCCACTGATATTACTAATCTTGAAAGTTAACATTGATGAAAGTTAACATTGATAAAAGATATCATATGAATGCAGTCTGACACTAAAATAGTTGGGATTGTGTATGTTGTGAACACTTGCTACATTATGAATTGATGAAAATGAATATAGAATTATTCTTGTCACAAAATTAACTGTACATGTACACAAACATACAAACATGTAGTCGAGTTTTATAACACGACACAGTTGTCAAATGCTTTACATAATTATTCCTTCGTTGGTATTTCATGATGACAACAGAGACAGTTAAAGTTACAAATGTATGCTGCCCCCAATCAATTATTTCACTGCTCCCAGTTCGCTGTACTTTATATCCTGAGGTATTGACTTGAGTACTTCAGCAGTAACATTGTATAATCAGTGTTAACATGGATCCATTTGTCAGTGAAGTGAAACTGGAGTAAACAGACATGATTATAAAGCAGTGACTATGCAGAAATTTGAGAGAACAAAATCGTATATGGCAATTAACCTAGATTTAAATCGATACCTCAGGTATACTCCAGTTATTACCTAGTAATATTATATTAACACATTTCTGATTCTGTTTAATATTATCCATGACTGCAAAGCTTCATGCATATCTTATAATGTCATTATTAATTTCCTTAAAATCAAAATCAGTGAAAGATACTTAGATAGGTGCTTTTTGAAGAAAACAATTGGAAACGCAGGTTTATTGTCAGTATTCAAGATATGGAATGTAAATTTCCTGTGTTATCATGAAAGATGTACAGTCATTCATTGATAATCTATTTCCATCAATGTGTTTGAAAGACTCGGGTTATCTGTGCCAATATTGCTGTCACAGCCCTATTCAATCACTGCACATGTAGTTAACATGGAGTTGAGATTAATAGCTAGTTGATATGGCAACCTATAGGGAACATTGGGGACTTTCGGTGTGTTTTATATTAGCTTACGTGTGTATAAGGCCCAGGTGCACATTTGCAGTTATACAGATCGAGTTAAGTCTGTTGCATGTATCTTTTTTCTTTCAGCCATTATGTCATTTTGCATGATAGGTTAAATGCAGTTATTTGATTGCATTGCAGTGGCGGCTGTCACTTCTTAACCCTGACCGGAGTCACCTCAGCAGCGATGAATCTGCTATGCCGGATATATACACAGCCATCTTAGCGATATGGGCTGTTATGGTTTTACTGTGGATTGGAAATTGGTTCCTGTACTGTGGGGTAAATCAATTTACTGGTTGTCATTCTGCATGCATGTTTTACTGTTTTAATATTGTATACGTGTAGTCTCTTCAACTTGATCCAATTCCATTTTCCACTACAAATCATTACTTTTAGCTCAATAGCATGTTGATTATGTTGATTTAGTTGATATACCGGTATATATAAGGTATTTTAAGTGCCTGTCATTGTCAGTGCATATGCGTGCATGTGTGCATGCATGCGTGCATGTGTGTCTGTGCACAAAAAACACCTATCTCATTAGGATGTTACCGATACATGTGAAAATCATCAAAATATGATCATGTTATACAGTTGTAACCTTTATGATAGATTGAAAAATGTTATCTAGTAATGTTATCAATAAATGATTTAATTCCAAAACCAATCAGCAAATCGATCAGACAGTTGAGACTCTGTGTTCCTCAGTGTGTATACACACAAAAACGCTGTTCACGGAAAAATGATCTGTCTCTCCACTTACAAATTGGGTCAAAACTCATAATTCAGAAACTGCTTGGCAGATTGATTTGGTGAAAGGTTAAGGGATATAAGATGAATATATTGTGTAAGGCAAGATCAAAGGGCAAATCGAATCATTAAAATCAACGGTAGTTGAGGCATATGATTTTAAAGGGGCACAAGCTGTGTAATGCATTTCAGGGGCTAAATTTTTGCTTTATGTTTTTAAGGTCCCTGCAGTATTCTACTTACTGAAGCATAACTTAATGATCACTTGCAATTATAACTAGACTCTAACCTGAACTTGTAAATGATCCAGTGACATAATTTATTGTACATACGCAAAATTTTGAGGAAATCCGTACTTTGCAATCAACTACTCTTATGATGCCGGAAAACAGTTTTATTGTCATAGAATGCATGCACTAATTGCCATTATGCTAGTCGAATAGGTTAATCAAGGTTTTTGTGTACTAAGTATTTTCACTTGAGTAAAAAGCTTATAAATTCAGCTTGTGCCAGTTTGTGTAAACAGTAATTTTCCATCACATATACAAAATACAAAATTAATGTATATGTATGACCAGTTCATTGTACACACATCTGATAATGATAGCTTTCTGTATGCGTGTATAGTTTTTATTCAGAGGTAGGCGTGAACCTACACATGTGTATAGTTACCGAAACACACATAAATTAATGTACTTCATGTCAGCGATACACTTGTATATATACATGTATATGGCCAGTACGTGTCTCGGACTGTCTTGTTCTCCATCCTTTCCTGACAGACCCTATATCTCTAGATAGCAATAGGATCAAACATTAGCGATTAGGACAGTTATTAGTGATTATTTCAGATTGGTTTGTCATCAAAATGCCTATTATTATCATTCACCTCTGTTGTCCATTAATATCAATAGTATGTATGGATCAGTTAGATAAACAGACAAAATTAGTGAAAAGTGTAGAGTTAGGTTTACAGTGTCACACAAAATGAGGTTACTGTACTGTAGTGATAATGGCATAATCTATCATTAGAAACCTTACGAAATGCCCCAAATGGAATACGGCGATACTACCAAAATAGCCAATGACATACCCAGGAGCTGAATTGCCAGTAACACCATTAGTCTATACTCGCGGAAATGCAGCTTCAAAATTGTTTTAATTCTCCAGAACAATGAAAGACAGGATGTGCATGTAGAAACCAAAACTAACAACAAGTGTTGTGATAACAACCAAAAACATTGTGTCCTTGCCATGGAATCACATTGTGTAGTAGTTACAAACGAGGAACATATAATTACCTAGTATATTTTGCAGCCATATGACATGCGTATGTCTTTGAATCATGTACAATAACAGCTGAAGAAGCTAGGATAAGTGATTTAGTTAAAATATACGTGGGTTATGATAACTTTTCTTTGAAATTAAATCTACAGCTATTGATTCAAAATCAGATTCAGTTTTTAAATGCTTTTTAAAAGGAAGCATCAATCAACTATAACAATTTGCATTGTGACGGATATTTCAGTGACATGTTATTTTGATTTCTGACATATTAAAAACAGGATGTAGAAGCTAAAGTGGAGATTACTTTTCCGACAACTTTTCTGCAAATTTCAATTCATAGCAGTTGATTCTGAATCAACATATGCCAGATTTCAGAAGTGTGTACATGTAGTAGGAAACATTTCATAGGCATTTCAAATCTCTGTCGTGACACTGTCAGTGTTTGTCAAGCCACAGAGATAACCAGTAATAGGTGATTCGTAATGTCATCATGACAGCGTGAAATCAAGATTCCATAGTTAAACAAGTCAACCCGGTACTATTTTTTAAAGTGGCCATATGGATGAGATTTGGGGTATTTATTGTGGATTTTTAATTTATAAAATAACCTTACTATGTTTTTCTACTTGAAAAAACAATGTGAAATAACATATATGAAGTCCTTGTTTATAACTTATAAATTGCAAAACATTAAAAAAAAAATGTGTAAAAATGTTTGTTAGTGTACTACATGTACAATAACAAGGTTTTTACACTTTTTACATCTTTTTTGTAATTTATTGACTTACCGCAAACAATGACTTGATATATATTATTTCACATTGTTTTTTAAAGTAAAAAAATTAAAATTCTAAAATAAGTATGCAATTCTCATCTATATATCCACTTTAATATCACCCAAGATCATTTTTAAAACAAGTAAATCAATACAGGTGTACTAAATGCAAAAATAAGTCTGACCGGACTTTTCCTTTAAAAACACTATTTTTTATTTATTTATTTATTTATTAATCTTTCATATACAGACACCATTTCAGTGTAACTATGTATGTAACTACTTTTTATGTGTGTACAAAATGTTGCTGTGACAAAAAAAAAAGAGTTTGTGTTACCCCTACAAAAAAATAACTTCTATGTATTTAGGGAGCACCACAGGAATGCTGTAACATAAACAATTAAAAGCAATGGAAAGTACAGTTGTACATGCTATTTCATTGGAAAAAAGTATATATACCTTTTAATGTTTCCTCAGGGACAAATTAAGTCTGAACAATTTAATTGCATTTAGCTATAAATAGGTAATGCGCTATATATTAGTCTAAGACTTAATTGTTTCTTCTGGTAATAGGTTCTCTTTATATGTGTGGAAAGGACACAGTTACTTGTGGGCTGTTGTTACACTATCAAAGGACAGTTACTTGTGGGCTGTTTTTACACTGTCTATCAATATTATGAAGGACACAGTTACTTGTGGGCTGTTGTTACACTATCAAAGGACAGTTACTTGTGGGCTGTTGTTACACTGTCTGTCTGTCAGTATTATGAAGGACACAGTTACTTGTGGGCTGTTGTTGCACTGTATTGTGTAGGGCACAGTATTTTTGGGTTGTTATAAAACTGTCTAATAGTATCAATATTAGAAAGGGCACTGTTATATTTAGGGTGTTATTACACTGTCAATATTAGAAAAGACACATTGTCCTGTGGGTTACTATTACACTTTGACAGTATCAACATTACAAAGGGTACAGTTACATATATGTGTGTGTGGACTGAGAATTAAATTAAAGGGCAAGTACGTGAGGATTGTTATACCCATCAATATATGGAAGACAGTTAAATTTTGTAATTGTGGGCTGTTATTAATACACCTATCAATATTCAAAAAAACATGGTTACTTGTGGACTGTTATCACACTATATAAAAATGACATCAATATTGGAAAGGGTACAGTTACAAGTGAGCTGTGAGCTGATAATTATGTTGAAAGGTAATTACTTGCGGGCAGTTCTTACACCGTCTATATTTGAAAGACTGTTACAATGTGCAATAGAGTTATGTTATATATATATATATGTGTGTGTGTGTGTGTGTGTGTGTGTGTGTGTGTGTCAATATTTTTAGAATGGCATGGTTACTTGTTGACTAGCTGTTATTATACAGTCGACATGTTGCTCAATGTTGTTACATGAGCTAAATATTTTGTCGGCTCATAAAAATCCATAGTTAGTAAACGTTGCTACAGATGGTATTACAATTAATGATGATGCGGTATTATATTAGTTTGATTCCTGACCATCAACCATAGTCGCTGACCTTATAGAGATTTGTTAAATTACACAATGTATTGTCAAACATTTTCATTGAAAAATTAGTTTCATGGTCACATGATTTAATTGCTGAACTTTCAGTATCCCAGGATGTCATGCAGACAGAGCTTGAAGACATAAAAGTGATTAAACTCTCTAGGTTTTGCTCATGAAACTGTATGATAGCATATTAATCATTGCATAAAAAAAATGAGAAAAGTTGCAGTCCAGAAAATTGATTTTTCTATTAGAAAAAACCTTATATCTCCAACCTTATGGGGTCACATGTATACATGTACATAGTCCTATATTAGTATGTTTTGTGGCAGATGACTTAGAATTTCAAGACATTGTCTATCTCTCTCTCTCTGTCTCGCCAACGTCTATGGTTCAAGCCATATCTATTCCACGTAGAGGGATGCTTGATTTGTGAGAGTGTATGATATTATGTTTGGTATGCCATGAGTAAAGTAATTACCCAAGGGAAAGGCTCATCACACATAGACTTGTCATGCTTAAATCTCAGCTTGTCTGACCTATATCTTTCAATATAATACAAAATGCTCCAATTATCCTTTATATTGCAATACACTAGTAGAAGACTGCACTGCAATTGAATCTCAAAATCAGTACATAGCATGTGACCTGCCCAATATTTTCGATCATGAATATATTATCCATCACTGCTTTTGTTGCAATTGTTGTTGTGTTATAGCTGCTATTATGTGTTGTTAATATTATTTTTTTTTGTTTTATTACAATCTATGGAATCAATTTCTAAACAGTGTAAATTTCTATTTTTTAATATTATGAAAATTGTTATGCTTACAAAATGATAGACTTTTGATGCAATCTGACTGAAAAAAAAGAATCTGCCAATGGGAAAAATACAGTGTTAATTATGCGTTTCCGCATTAGTATTCGACCCATTGCCTTGCATGTCATCTCATCTCATCCATGGAGTCAATGTGTAAACTTGAATCTAATTTTCTCTATTTGTTTTGTTTTCTTGATTAGTATTCCAATGCCTTGCATAGGACCTTGTTCATAGCACCGTCCTTCAAAATTCTACTAGTTGTTCTTGCTTTTCTATGGTGGCATGGAATTGAAACCCGAGGTAGGTCTTCATACTTTTTTTATTATCTACATGTAGCTTTAATTAAATAGAAGAAGTTAATTTTATTTCTAATTATGAAAAGACAGGAAGAAACAAGTAAACGAGTGTGGTGGTTGATATGTGCATCTACATCAACGCTGAGATAATAGTTTTGAATAGTCAGAACAGCTGCAAATACCATGTTATATGTACTAAGGCCTTTTTTCCTTTTTTCAGTACCACCAAATATGTTGCATGATCCATTTCACAAAACATTATCAGCAAAGCATCACAATTTGCTTAAAATTGTTATCAACTTCATAATACTTTTTGATGCTTCTTGAAGCTCAAGATTCAATTTTCCTTTAAGCAGTTTATTCCCAGCTTATTTGAAGGATATCATGCAAACATCATATGCTTTGTTAAATATATGATTTTTCTTGATAAATTAGTGTGCATGACTTGTACAGATATAACATATTCACATGTAACACTTGACATTTCTCTCGATTAAATAATACATGATTGCACCTAACCTATAGTGAATAATTCTTTTACATTTTCAAAGTTACGGTTAATTAGGTATTAGGTGAATGAATATGTCAGTTGTGAATATTAAATGGTTATATTATATGCAATTTCAAATATTTTGCCCAAGGTGCAAACATACATTTATATATGTGGAGCATTAACTAATACAAGACAGATCACAAGATCCGTATGTCAAAATGTTGAACTGCTTTTTGCCTGTAGCCTTTGTAATTAATATTCGTCCTAAATAAATGAACCCAAAATACCTATTAATAACCAATCAAGTGATTAATTTATCTCTTTTTCCACACATCATTTGAGATATTTCATATAACCTTATTTACAATTTGCAAGTTCGTGCATTTGTTTTTTGTTTTCAAATTGTTTTTATTGCAAGTTCAAAGCAAATTACATATAATAAGAAAGAGTTCCCAGTTTACAAAGAGAGGAAAAAAACCAATTAAACTGAAAGCTATAGATCAAAATTACTTATCAAATATTTGTAATGCATTGTTCCTCATAAAAATTAAGTGCTCAGATTGCTTACAGCTAATGTTTATAATTAATATAAATTACAAAAAGGGAGGTCCTTATTTTTTGTTTGTATTATACATCTTTTGTCTTTCCTTCATCATGTATTGTTTTTTTCTTGTTTCAAAATACCCATTTGCAGAATTTACATCATTGAATTTATATGTATAGGGATCCAATAAAACACTTTCCTGCAGCTCTTTACCTGTTATTGAAATCCAACTGTCAATAACAGAAGCATTTATATATAAAAAATGTCCAGATTTGACAACTGTAATTGTATTGTGATCAGTCAATCATTTGCTGTCATTCACTGAATTCACTCAATAACAATGTCAGAGTGACCGTCGTTGAAAATATTGGATTCAACTAACATTATTCCAGACATAAATTGTTAACGGGGTCAAAATATATCATGTGTAAATATCACTCAACTAACTACATTTGTATGTGCTGTGCAGTGTAGCTTTTGGTGGGTGTGTAGGAAAAGCAATTTTCTTTTATCTACGTAGAACATCTATAAACGTTTTGAGTTTCTATACAATTTTAAAATGTTGTATATTGCTGTAGGTAAAGAATCGCAGGCTATTATGATACTACGTGAAATCTGTCAGAGCGTTGAAGATGCAATGTTGTTCCTAACCATGATGATAGCGTCAGAAGGGTGGTGTGTCCTAAGACCCGATATTAGGAGATTTCGATGGATTTTTGTATTTGGTGAGTATCTTATTTTGTAGGTTTTTTTCATGCAATATGTCTTCAATTTTACAAGTTTAAATACTTTAATTTATTCTTATTGCAGCTTTACACTGTAGTCTTGCCATTATTATACATAATATTGCGCAGTAATACAAAGGCTGCACCATATGCATTATAACCGATTCCGAAAATCTGTTTGTCAAGACACTAAATTGTTTAAAATATAATAGTGGAAAATTATTTCACTATCTACTTTCAAGGGAATTATTGAATTTTCCATTTTCATTTCTTAGAAATTAAAACACTTTTATTTTACAAAAAAGAAGTTGTTGTAATACCTTTAAATTCAATATGTTAGCATTAGTCAGAATATGATACTCATGTACTATAATCCTCAAACTGTTCACTGAAGACATATTTCGCTTACTTTGCTCGAAAACAAACACACACACACACACACACACACACACACACTCACACACAAATAAATATAGGGACTCTAAAATATTCCCGGCCAGTAATTGACAAAACAAATTGTCTTTGGGGACTAGTTAAAGAATGCACATGATCATAAAGTTTTGTGTCGGCAAAAATACAACAGCGGCACTTGAGGTTTACCAAGATAGACACAAACTAAAACTATTGGTGCATCATGGTGATATGATATAAGCTATTGAATGGGCGTTGGTGTAATTATACTCTCAGTACGGTGGTAGTTCTGAGAGAGGTAGTCTTTCTCAAGTGGCTATTCACTATCTTTATTACCAGGTGATTATATCCACGTGTTGCACCGCTGTCACCCACCAATGTGTAATCTACTACATCAAGAACAAAAGTTTTAGTCTGTGTCTATCCATAGTATTAAACCTTGATTGCCATTGATTTTAGGTGCAAAGTAGTTAGCTTCACTGGACACTGCTAGGAAGATCTGTAGGATACAAGAGATGCTCTAAGGTTCACAAAGAAAGTAGGACTGTAGAATTTGACCCAAACAGATGATTGAGAACCCATCTTAGAAGGCTTTTTTTAATAGGTATTCTTGATACAGTATCTGATAATTTTTGCCGACAGTAAATATTACCTAAAAAGGTATTAGGTCAGTAAATGAAAGTTAAAGCCCACAATTTGTCTGAATCTATTCACTTCAGTGAATATTACATGTGACAAGTAGCAGAAACAGTTTAACATCATTATAAAGAACACCTGTACTGTTGAAATCACGTTACGTGTGTATCATACCATGTGATTTACACTGTTGTCAGTTTGTTTCTAGCCTAGATACAAGTCAATGAGCTACAACCCACGATAAAACACCAGTGTGTTTGCTTGAATGAATGAAGGAAGCCAAGGAAAGGCTTCACACAAAGACAAAATTAGAGAAAAGACAAAATTAGAGAAAAGACAAAATTAGAGAAAAACAATAAATACAACTGATACAAAAATAACAGTGGGTGCCAATGATATAGGTTCAGGCAACGCTTTTATCAGTTTGTTATGTCTGTGAAAGTTATAATGTATATTCAGTAACTTGATCGTTTTGATGTGTAGCTTTTTATCATAAACAGAGTCATGGGATCTGGGCTCCTGCAGTGTTTATGCTTTGATAAGTTATTGCCACTAATTACATTGTATGTCTTTGCATGAAACTTGTCTCATTTCTACTTAATATCACAAGCAAGCAAACACACCGGTGTTTTTTCACAGGTTGTCTGTTAGTTAAGCATACTGATATAGCAACTCAAGTCATAATACGGAAACTGTTCTCATGGCGATACAACAGTGAAGAGGTGATATCGGGTAATGACCTCGTATTACTGATCTGGCAATATCACTTTCAAATAGCAAAGACAGAAAGAAGGCAATTCAAGATTATGTAATCCTGTTTAAAAGGTTGAAGTGAAAAAGTTCCAAAACAATGAAACAATTTATTGCTTTGTTTTATTGCAGTTGTGTTTCTCATTTTTACCGGCTCTGTTCTCTGTGTGACATGGGTTCATAGCTACTTTCTGGTAAGTATTCTGTTTTGTGCCTTTAATATTCTTCTTACATTTTTATATCCTAATCTCATGGTACAGGGTAGGTAGTAGAAAGAATTCCTGTATTGAAACAAATTGACACATTTTAAGCATTAGTGTGACACAATTTGGTGTATAAGGTCACATACTAAGTTATTGACAATACTAAGTTACCAAAATTTGTTAAAATCACTAACGTTTCGATTGCTCCTTTACAAAAGTGGAAATGACATCGTAGTGTGTGTAAAACAACAGACACTTGATGTATAATGTATTACACTTTATAAAACAAATATAACCTAGCAAATCAGACATGACCCCATCACAATTTGACCTCCTTACTACAATTGCTAAAGTGTGATACAATACTGTTAACAGCTGAAGACTCCCTTTCCGATATACTACCTCTGGTAGTCTGGTAGCCAAACTAATTTGAATGATGTGCTGGTGCAGGCATTACTTACCATCTCAGTTCTGCTAACACATTCACTTCTGGTGAGAATTATAAGTACCAGCCTGGAGCTAATACCATGCTGCTGACCCCATGTTAGCACTCAGTTAGCCCAATGCTAGCCAGGTCAGAAAGTAAATTATCAGCTTTACCATAAAGCTGAATGATTGTGTTATTTTTTCTGACTATATTTCCACATTTCCTGTCACACAAGTATATTGCCAAATCTGCTCATTGAATTATATATCTAATATGATAGGATAGTATATGGTGTAATTATACAATATTATATAGTGTACCATAATATAGTATAATATAATATAAATAATACAATACAATACAATACAATACAATACAATACAATACAATATAATCGAATTACATCTAATGTGATAGGATAGGATATGGTATAATTATGTAGTATTATATAGTATTATTTAATATAATATAATATAATATAATATAATATAATATAATATAATATAATATATTACAATTTTGTTTGCCTAATTTCTATTATAGATAGACCATACATACCATGATTTATCTCTGCACCTTCAACAACATCTAAATTGTTTATTTTCATCAATTTGATATATGACATTGAGGAATGTTAGTCTTCACCGTGAGGTGATCAAAACAAAGTGGCAGACAATGTACCTTTTCATGATAATTTGCTTGACAAAACTATGTACAAATAATGTATAAGTACATAGAAAATTATTTCTAAATTATTATCAGTCAGAAGAAACAAACTCAATCTTTCTAGACTGCAGTATGTCAACATCTCTTTAACCATTAAGTAAAATAAAATAAAAAATTGTGTTTCTAATAACCCCATCAACCCTACTTTAAGCTGCCAAACATTAGAAACAAAAATATGAGAAATTCTTCATCTACTTCAACCTTAATGCACGTCTGTTTTCTTTCCCCATTGATGTCTGTACACATTTCATCAAACTATCACGGAAGGGGTATTCTGACTGACATTTGGTTTGGTTTTGGGTCGAAGCAATATCTTTCAAAAATATAAAAAAAATAAGATAAATTAAAATAAATCCCAAATCGAAAACACAATAGTTGTATTGAGTATCGTTACAGTAATTTAATTAATAAGTACATTTGTGTGCATTTTTTGCATGTAAATTGAATGTTTGTTTCTTTGGGGTTAAGCCAAAGAGCAACTTCCAATGAGTGTAATAAAGTTATATTTTGAACTGAATATGTTTATTTCTCATGGTCACCACCATAATACATTGCTGAGAGAACAAAATTACACACATCACAAGGCTTGAAAAATAAGAATTGATGTACGTACATATGAAATGAGAAGGGACGTTATAATCGCAGTCAATCTTTTTGGATTAATATGACCTTTTTGCAACAGCAGATATTACCTGCAGTAGTATTTATGTAAACTTTGTTTGTTTTGTTTGACTTGTAGGCATTTGCTGTCTGTAGTGTGGTGTTTATCATGTATCGCAGTCTCAAGTGGTGCTCCTACAACATAGAACATCTCCGAAGACAGCTGGCTGAGGCCCAAAGTTTTGTCAGTCGAATGGAATTAAAGTATCTTGGACAGATAACAGTGCAAGACCAGTTAAAAGAAAAACTTGGCATGTATATTAAACTGAGACTTGTGTGTACCACATACGCAATGCTGTATGCTGTCATTGTGACATTAGCTACTTTCCTTAGTGAATATACATGGATTAAAGCCTTGACATTTGAAATCCCGGAACTGGCCGTCTATTTTGCCATCGGGTTCATTTTCCGGTTGCACAATTTTTCCCAGTATGAGAACATCAGAGTGACAGCTCCTAAGGAAACATCCGTTGTGTTCATACTTCCTCATGGGGATTACAGCGCCGGAATGAGAAGACGAGTTGTACTTGGGCATCCCCTCAATTTGACGACAGAGACTCTGGAAATAATGTCTGAAGACTTGAAACCTGTACGCCGATCATTTTGACAGCTAATATCCAGTATCTAACCAGATACAAAGAAAAGAAAAGGAGTCTGATTTTCCAATATGGTAACTAATAATCCTAACATAAAATATTGACCATTGGAAATCTCCTTTTATTTTCTAATCATTTTGTGTTTTGGTTTTAAAAAAAAAGAAAAAAGAACAGTACTATTAAACCTTTCAGCTGTATTTTTTCAGTGATACCTTGAAAGAAACTGATGAGAAAGAAAAAGTATGACTGAAAATATATTTTCATAAATTCAATTTCCAAAGTTGATGTTTAGCGGATACTTTTGTACATGTATATCATCAACTTTATGATATTCATACCAAAAAGTAATATAATCTGAGGCTGATCTTTCCTAACCTTTCTAGTTTTAACATGTGCTTTTCCTATGATATAGGCTTTACCTAATATACCCCTGTTGGCAATAATTTGCTGGTGTATTATCCATATGGCATGCCTCTGTCTTATAAACCATCTGAATCATCTTAAACGCTTTAAACCTTAAAATCAAGAGAGATTATTTATTTGTTTTTTAAACCTCTCGCAATAAGCTTGATTATTTCAAGTGTAAATATTTTAGTTTACAAAATTAATTGAGTATGATTCGATTTAATTACGATCGTAACCTTCTATTATTTAATGTTTTCCAAATTCCAACCCATAATCACCTACTCAGGAAGCAGTGTTACTTTTTAAAGTTGATTCCTAGCTGATTGGTAGGAAATTTTTGTAAAGGGATATTTTTTCGTAAATCAGAGAGAAAAACAGGGTGCATCTTCGTTACCAGTCTTTCCAGCTACCAAGTGCATTTAGCCAGTTGTACAGTATGAGTTTTAAAAGTAATAGCCTCATCATGTTTCATGAGATAAGGTAATAGAAACAATACCGTAAACTGTGAGTATCTAAGCCTCAGTGATGGATGACATTTAACACATTATTTCTGCTCTGTCTATTTAGTGTATGAGATAACACTGACTTAGAAATATAACCCACAAAGGCTTAGTTTCTCTTAATAAACAAAACTGTTCCCATTATAACCAATTAGCTTGGCTGAAATCGCAGATATCTTCCTAAAAATAACTTTCCCTGTTTGGATTTCAAAATATTCAACCATTATTTAAGCAACAATTGTTAACTTTATTTTAGAAATTAAACTAATTGTTCCATGTCTTTTGAATAATTGTTGAATTATAAAATGTTATATTTAAAAACAATTGCTTAACAACAATAAAACTAAATTTAAATGATTTGTTGATATTTTCAAGTTTGAAAAAAATTCTTTCTTTTTAAAAACAAATTTTTGATACAGAAAAGTTCTTGCCGTGGTAAACAAAAACTTGTTCGATGCTCATCTTGTGTGAGTATAAGTAAAAAAGCTATTTTGGTGCTTGGAGTAAAAATTTTGAGAAGAATAAGAAATTTTATTTTTATATTGCACACTTTTCATTTTTTTACGTTCCTTTTCTAGTCCCTTATTTGCAAGATATTTTTTCGCTTTTGTACAGTAAACTTGAGGGTGTCATTCCAAAGATATTATTTGTATGACAGGCTAAATTGTAGATAATTTTTTTTTTTGGTTCTTAAAAGAAGTATCAAGTAATTGTTGTATCAAGGTAGCTGAAAAAGAACCATAATTTTTGAAGCAGGATTCACTTTCTCACCAATAGCTAATAACATAATAATGAAAAAGATCTGCATTTGAAATGAGAATGTTTTGTAAATTTACCTCAAGTGTTTGTGAGGAGTCATATAGGAGATTTTACTTCTTCAGAGAGGTATGGAGAGAAGCCTTGACCTATTATTTTCAACCAGTAGGCAAAATAATTCAATGCGGTATACATACAACTTGCAGAAGCTGGTCACTAAGTAACTACACTCCCAAAGGACGGAGTACATTTTGTACATGTATTTTTTATCGGATTCCGGATAAAAGCCTCTTATTCACAGCATGACAAATCAAACTAACAAAAAGTCTGGGACTTGCGGGGTATGGCCATTTCTAAGAGCCGTCAGCGTTTTAAACGTCAAGCAAACGGATTAGATTTATTAATTCACAATTATTTATATCATCTTTTAGAAAGTAACAAATATAAAAAGGTGAGCTGCATAACAAAGAAAATAGCATAAAATGGAAACATTCACATTGAAAAAAAAATTGCAGGCAGCTGTCATGATGTGAAAGTGGCAGCAAAAAATTAATCATTTTATTACTGTATACCTATTGAAATATTCAGAGGCTGTCACTAATAGAAGTCTATGTTATTATGTTGACAGGGTCATTGAAAAAAAAAATTTTGAACTGTTGCTTTACGAAGAAGTGTTACGTTAAAAAGTTATACACCTTCTCAATGCACTGAATGTATTTCATGAGGAGTGTTGTAATGTATGTATTATATATATATAAATTATTTATTCATATTTAAATAAATTTGGTATAGTATAAGTATTAGACTGATAGAAAAACAAGAGATTTTTTAACTTTGGAGTTCAAGTCCTTTTTGTAAGTACAGTATAACAAATCTCAAGACTAACTTTAAAATGGATTTCGGATTTCTGAAATATATATATTGAATGGCAAGTGTCAAGAGGAGAGGATGTAGATTTTTAAGAACACTTTCAAAAAAGTTTGAACACAGTGCTTGAATCATCTGCAATGTTGTGTATTTGTAAGGAGAAATTTATGCTTTATCCGTCCTGACATTTAGTTTAAGTTTTTTGTGTGTGTGTATTAAAGCTGATCTTCCATGAGGAAATGCTAAAAATACTTTCAAGCCAAAACACTAAAAACATCTCACCACTTTAATCACACATTGCCTTGGTTTTTGTTATGTCATTACTTAGAATTATTTACTTAGAACCATTAGGTAAAAGATTTGTATCAAGTGATTAAGGGAATGTAGACAAGGATGGATCATTATCATTCTTCATATGGGTGTTTCTTTAGTCAAATGCGGGACAAGACTGTCATGTCTGACAGTGTGTGATTAAAGGAGCTACCCAGAATGATAAGCTTCAGTCTAGGCATTAGTAAACATATGCAGTATTTTGTATGTATATGCCATGCATTTTGAAAACGTTGTAGACATTTCAGCTATTTTTGATGTACATACAAGGTGCCACTTGTAAGGCATATCAAATCTTTTTGTGGTTGTTACTGTAATACTTATGATTAGCCATTTTCATGTTCAGGTAGTCAAACTAAAACCTCAGTTCCAAACTCAACTTAATGTAGAGTGCGTCTCACAAATAAACTGTTTAAATTTTTGCTGTTAGTTTGTTCCTGAAAATTCCACCCTATTCTCACAGTTATAATCAATAAAAAAGGAGTCTATAACTTAGAAGGGCTACCATACAAATATTTTAAATATAGTTTGAAATGATATCAAAATTTGGTCATTTTATAATCCGATACGACTGCCGAACACTGTGTTGATATTATGAGAGAATACAAGATTGGCGATTTTCTTGAAAACAAGATGACGGACCCCTAAATTCATTTTTATTATTTCTAAAGGACCAGGAACAAGCTTTCAGTTTAGAGAGATTTGACGAATTTTGATTTGCAGGGTAATTTGTCCATGAAGCCCATTGTACCTTAAAAGGTTAAAGTCACATTACGTTGTATGTAATATGATGCATTCCATCTAAAGAAAGATAGAGACATTATTACATTCTTAGCTTTTGAATGATCTTCACCTATTCATGTGTCTATGTCACGACAATGCATGTCTATGTCACTGATTCTGCTGTGTTCGAAATATGAGTCAAAACATTCAAAATTGCCATTACTTTCCCTATTTTTCATTGATGTTACTGGCGCTGGTATAATTATATTATTCTCCAATATTATTCTTCATTCAGCTGGAAAATACTCATTACCTAAGGGTTTGTCACTACGAGTCTAGCGACTCTAGTAACAAAGGCCCCTCAGGTCACTCGTACTTTCCTTGGCTGAACGCTGAAAAATATTGAGGAATAATATCTAATTGTCTTCAAAATTTCAATTTATTAACAGCTTGTCCATATTTTAATCAAGAATGGATGAGACGTCTTTAAAATGTCTTTCACATATAAAAGTTCTTTAACAGAAATATTGAATTTTCTTAATTGTTGTAAAATTTCCATCATGTTCATTTCTTCGTGTTCTTAATTTTGACATTTGTGTTGTGCAAAATATGAAAATCATTTCCGTTTATCTGTCAAGTCATCAGTTGTATAAACAGGGAAGGTTAAATATAAGGGAATAAGCTTACCCACTCCAGAGCACTTTCAAAGAATTCAGAGATTTAGACTGAATGCTACAGAGATTGTTATATGTTCAGTTGTATAGCACACACTGCTACCTCCCCATATTTTCTCTTCCCCACCCCATTTTCTCCTCATGCCCACCCCCACTCGTAAACTCTGCTCATTCTTTAACCTCTTTGATTTATCTAGCCAATTTCACTTCTTACCTTTTACCAAATTAATGTACTGGTAGTGCGTGCCTCAGAATTAATAATCTTTATCTTCTGTTGATCAAGAAAACTCCAACCCAATTTCATAACCAAGAAAAAAAAATATAAGGTCACCTTGGAAATATTTGCAATGCATGATATTAAAATGAACCAATTTTCCCCCAATTTTAGAATCCAATATATTGCCAATTTCAGAGACTTTAACACTGAATAATTAAATCATTGCGTGATCACGATCTGTAGTAGACGGATCGAAATATGGCAATTCATTTCTAATTTACCGTTGCATAGTAACTATATTTTACTGTCCAATATATTGTTAAATTCATTCAACATAAGATTGTGATTACCCAAATTTCAAAAGAACCCAGAACAAGCTAAGTTTTGAGAGACTTCGTGACTTCGGTTTTTTAATGAAATTGATCCCCCGAGGCACTACAATGTATTTCCATAAAATGAGGATATGTTACAAATCATAAAACCTGTCTCTCACAGCACTATCAATCATTCAGACCTGACATGCAACATTCAGAAAGTTACTCAAATTTCTTGTTTTTGAGGGTTGAATACTAATATTATTTTATGTAATTTTTATCGTAAGATGGAATTAAGCAGGTGATATCTGAATTATATTTTTAAAAATTGTATCCCATCAGTTATTGATGTATCGATAAGTGTTTATACATTCTCTGTTACAACTCATTAC
The DNA here is from genome assembly GCF_964340395.1 of Glandiceps talaboti. NCBI lineage: Eukaryota > Metazoa > Hemichordata > Enteropneusta > Spengelidae > Glandiceps > Glandiceps talaboti. The sequence continues at coordinate 9,938,570 of NC_135563.1, read as the reverse complement.
ATGCAAATTAACTTTTATTGGCTTGTTTAACCCTGTCGGACATAACATGTCCTACTTGTGCATGTCCTTGACAAGGTTGTCTGTAGTCTGTAAGATGTGACATGTCATATGCTGCCCTACCAGCCACCACTCACCTGAAGAGTTGGCCAATGAGGGCAGAATTACACACAACAAGTCTAGACTCAGTTGCTTGACAGAAAACAAACATGAGAGAACAGACCAAAAGTGTGTATTACATGATCATAGTGTATTATTATTATTATTATTATTATTATTATTATTATTATTATTATTATTGTGACTGTTTTTAATAATACTTATCAGTTTCTTCTAAATTATTTCATTTAAAGATAAGGACGGGGTAAGCCAGTCTTGAAATTTGAAGGTGTCTACCCTTCCTGTCCCCACCACCCTTTTCCATCCACTACCACTAATATCTAAGATCAGTGTCAATTCTCGGTAACTGCATAGCGTTTTACCTCATACTAGTGGGTCGAAATAGAACAAGAAGGTCAACGTATTCTCATGTATGCTCTGAGTGGAAGTCATGATGTTGACCAAGAAATTGAATGAGTGTTATATCATTATATAATTATCATTTATGGTAGTATAACTCTATTTCAGGTATCGAGAATTATTCAACACTTTATCAAAAAAAATGTTAACCCCCCCCATCACAACAGTGTAGGTGCCAATACTCAATGTGTCCATGATAAATATCCGGTGTCACATAGGGTCAGACATCAGTTAAAATAGTTGTAAACTGTTTATGTTCCATGAGAAGGATAAAGTAAACATTAACACAAGCCGAATGGGTGCCATTTGGTACCTTCAATAGAGCCAATTTAGTTTTTACAATCTCTTCCCAGTTGAGTTTTAAATGTAAAATCCCAATCATAACTTTAAACCACCACCCACAAAAGGACACATCTGTCGTTTGTTCTATTTATTAATATTATATTTAAATGACTTTTCTTGTATATAGTTTTTGCAAACATTTTATTGTAAGTTATATATATTAAAAAAAACACTTTGTTAAAAACTTTAAATTTATGACTATGTTACTGACCTAGATAACCAATTTATAGTATGTTTTTAGAGGTCTTAGAATGTCAAATGTCAGTGCAGTTTTCTGCCTAATATATCAACAGTTTATATAGTATTTATTGGCAATGTTGTGTAAAAAAAAATGTTGCAGTTCATATTAGAATATGTCATGTGTATTTACAACAATGTTTTGTAATCAGGGTACAGTATTTATATTATAAGAAAAATAAACAAGTAAAATAATCACAATGTTTGTTTACATGTAGTGTTAATCTTAACCAGCTGCCCTCGTACAGGATGACAAAGACGACATTGATACCAGTCGTTGCCCCCACAGCGGCCAGCCGTACTCCTGACCTATTAAAAGTTAACTTATAAAAGGGCAGGGAGTGTGTGTGTGTGTACATAGAAAGCAGCTGAATGTTAAGTGTGTTGACGTGTGTCATCTAAATATAACACCATGGTTTAGCTGTTGGTATGCAAAATTATAAAACTGTTTATATGTAATTTTCAGTGGAATTAAAGAATGATTGTGAGTTTTTACTCCTCTGAAGGGGGTACTCTTACAATTGGCTCTGTCCATCCATCCGTGCATGTGTCTGTCTGTCCATCTGTCTGTCCATACATAATAAGTCATTTCCCAGACATGCAATTTCCAATTTCTTTCAAATCTGGCACAAAGGTGCCATGTCATATGGGACACATGCCCATCACTTTGTTTCGCAATATATGCAAATTTGACTGAGTGGTGGCCATTTGTTGTAAAAATCAATAATTACATAAGAACTCAAACACTGTAATACATACAGACTCCATTCAAGTGTCTAACACTATATTATCAAGTACAAGCATTCTTTTAAGACTTTTACATTGACATTGACCGTCAATGTTTATTATCAAAATCAAGTCATTCTTGCCCATTATAGACACTTTGTAGTTTTTCTTTGCTGCCAATTTCTTTTCAATCATGGTCACAGGTAATATGGAAGGAAAGAAATATACACAAGGATTACTTTTGATGCTCATGTCCCCTTTTTATCGAATGGCAGCCATATTTGGAGTAACAAATCGATATTATTACCACAGAACTCATAACTCATAACTTCAATACATACAGACTTCATTCAAGTGTCTTAACCTATATAATCACATGCGAGATTTCTTGTAACATAGAGACATTTGACCTTGACCTTCAGGGTCAATATCAAAAGCATACTGAGATACTCTATTCAAGTGTCTATCCCATATTCATTCAGTGTAAACTTTTGAGACCTTGATGTTTGACCTTGACTTTAACCTTCATGGTCAATTATCGAAATCCAGCTATTTCGTGCATATGACAGACACTTTTTAGTATAGATCTTTTGCCACTAATTTCTTGTAGATCATGTCACCATTCAATCACATAGAAGTACAGTATTTGAGGGAGACTGTGACTTCTACCAAGACTTCTTCAAGTTGAAGCACTTCTTTTGGCATTACTGAAACAAGGTTCAGAATTGTTAGGAGCGTGACAAAGTACATGTCTTGATTTGTGTGTATGTATAAAACAACTTTAAAAAGTTAAAATGCACTGGCCATATACTCATCGTATTCATCGGAGAGGTACTATAGAGAAAATGCGATTATTGGGTTAGACAAACAATAACCAAAACAAAATCCATAGCAACCATGACCAAGGTATATTATTTAAAAAATTTAGGGCCTGGATATGGGTTTTGCGGACCTCCGGAGTACGGTTGATGGGCCTTCCTAGAGTCAAGCCCTTCTGCCATACAAACTCGGTCTGTAAAACCCTTATCTGGCCTACATAAAGATTGATATATGCCATGACCTCATCATTATATCTACTAAGTTTGATGAAATCCTGTGCTTCATTTTAGGAAATATAATCTTTATGGTAAATATCATTCAATATGCAAATCAGTCTTATATGTATGCAAGCCACACCCATAAGCTTATGTGGTAGAGTATCATCAATTCATTATTAAAGTACACAAATTTAAAAAGTCTGCGCCACCATTAACAATATATTCTCGTATCAAAAATACCATCTATTATGCAAATAAGTCATGAAATATGCATATCACATCCGAAATATGCATGATATGTCTTATGTTGCAAGGGATTTATCATTCTAAACAAGCATTGTCAAAATATTACCTAATCAGAAATATAATTTATTATGCACACCACTCTTCAACACAAAAGCTACATCAACAAGATGCTTAGACCATATGCACTTTAATATCTTCAACGTATGTACCAAATTATATGATAGTACACAAGTGCACTCCCGGGATACAACAAAGTGACAAAATTCAGTATTTATGCAAATGACCACAGTTTAACCATGTACCAATGATAATTATATAAGGCATGTATGTGTCAAGTTTCAAGTGAGTTGATACAGCAATTATTTAGATATCCTTCCATTGACAGACAGGTGGACGGACGGACAGACAGACAGACAGACAGACAGACAGACAGACAGACAGACAGACAGACAGACAGACAGACAGACAGACAGACGCAGACAGACCCAGAACGATTGAAAGAACTCTAACATTTACCTACCCAAAGCAAAGAAAAAGTCGTAGAAACCAATTGCAAAACAAGTCGTGTGGAGATTTTGACTATCGCGTCTCTCCCCAACTCCCTACAGTGCTATGCTTATGCATTTCCCTAGTGGTCGGAGAGAAACGATAGTCAATATCACCACATGGATTGACTCTAGGCTATTGCGAAACCCAGAACGAGTTGTTTCAGTCATTGAACGAATAACAAAAATTATGTATATATCAATATATATGATCGAAAAATCCGTAGGGAGATGACAAACCCAGAGCGACTACACAGCTATAAAAAATTTATAGGTAGATTCATTAGATTTCATTTGACCCTGCAACGGCCACAAATATGTCCATAACCTTTTACCAGCGTTATAATCAGCTCATAAATACGTTCACACAACCAGTGATGTGCAAGTCACATGTGCATGCAGTGTGGGTCACTCTCGCAACTGAAGTCAGACTAACCACTCATTAAATTTAGCATTGACCATTGAATATGGGAGGGGTCTTTCTAGAGAAAATCGGTTAGCTTAAACCACTGCCCTCGTACAAGAAATTTAGAAAGCCTGACCTCTAACTCTTACAAAGTTGTTCTCCTTCCGTTAATGTGCTTTTAAATAGCTTAGAATAAAAGTTAATAGAGGACATCATAAAATGTGATGTTGTTTGTTCCAAGGTTTTGTCTCAAGTAGTGTGGTATTTTAAGATGTAGCAGCATTTCAACCTTTACATGTAAAACACAGTTTAGGGTTAGATGTAGGGTTAGACTTTGTAGGGTTACACAACTCTGATGGCAGAATAATGAGTAACATTTAAAAACAAGACTCATCTTCCTTTCGCTTTTTTTTCGAAAAGTCTTAAATACAACAGCAAACAATACTACATGTATGCATTAATTGTACTTTGAACAATACAAAGCATCAATGTGTTTGTTTGTATGTATGGATGGATGTATGTATGTATGTATGTAAGCATGTATGTATGTACGTATGTATGTATGTATGTATGTATGTATGTATTTATGTATGTATGTATGTATGTATGTATGCATGTATGTATATATAAGTGCAAACAATTGTATAAAATGCGGTCAAGAGGTTGGGAAATGGATGTATAAATTTGCGGTGCATAGTGCTACACTTAAACTGAAGCTACCGATTTGACACTGTGACAAAGAATTCAGAAGTAGAAATTAAGCTATTTAAACTCTGTAATAATGAGGCATTGCGTCTCTGGTATGTATACCTTTCCTAAGTAAGCATTTGAATAATTATTGACAAACTTTATCAACGGAAAATACAGAAAAAATATATGATATTGTGGCTGTAGAATCAGTTGGGAATTTACGGTCTCTTAATTTGCTGTCTTGATAACAAAGTATCAGGGGTGCCGTCGCATGATCGAGATAAGCAAAGTGACTCTAGCAATGCCTCAGTTTGCCAGGTTAACGACCATTGTGGATATCAAACAGCAACGCATGCAAGTCCTATGCAGAAATCGTGTAAAAAAAGTACACAAAAAGATCTTTTAGATACTTTCCATAGGCTTTCCCAAAAATGCGAAATAATTCAAAACATCGTAAATTCTTCCTTCTAATAATTCTAATAATTCTCGTTCACTTGGATGACTTTTCCTCGCAAAATCTACATAATCCTGTTCCGTACATTCGTGGCATAACAACAACGGTAATCGATACATTTGATTATTGATTTCATCTTTGCAACATGAACCTTCGAGGAAATTTCATTGATGTCATTTCACGTCTGGATTCATTTCTAAACATTTGAACAGAGGGAGGGTCATGTTTTTTTACAATGGAGGTCAAATGATGGCCATTTTTAGAAAACAGAAGGGGGGAAGGCCATATTTGACGCAACGGACCGCCTTCCCCCGTAATTACTGAAGGCTCCCTTAAAGCTACCCGGTTATATACTATATGGTGTGTATGTGTGTGTGTGTGTGTGTGTGTGTGTGTGTGTGTATATATATATATATATATATATATATATATATATATATATATATATATATATATATATATATATGTATATGTGTGTATATATATATATATATATATATATATATATATATATATATATTTACTATAGTATATATATATATATATATATATATATAACATGATCTATCAAGGAGTCACCCAGTCCCAGCAGCCTGTGGGCTCTATGTTAGTTTTTAATATATTGCTTCTATATTTAATGTGTGAGTTGACATCGCTTCTTTTTTTAATGTGTTCTCACTGTTCAGACTGCAAGCTGCGAGACTGACTTTAGACCTATCCATCGAGACATCGATTTTTGACTCCTATGAATATATACAGCTATTTGTTGGAGGAAAACGATCAAACATCGGTAGACACGCAGCTAGTGTATTAAATTCAGTTCAATTCAATTCATAGTGCAGGGGCATATGGGTTTTCGTGTGAAATGCATGTTAATTTTATGAAACATATATGGTTACGTTCATTATAGGACCACATATAAAAAAATACATGTTGGCAATTTTTAACTTCGAAATTAGTCTGAGGGAGCTAAAATAAAATTTGGCCCCAAGACCCTATTCTTAACCATTGGTTAGGCATTGAAAACCCATGAATCCGTGATTATAGTCAACTTCCATTGATATGGCCTTAGCAACAGCCAACAATGCCAGTATATTTTGTAAAGATAACAACATTTTTGGTTAGTCAGGCAAAAAAAAATATCAAAACATGTATGCAAATATGCCTACCAACAAGACCATGTCCACAGCAACAGTCAGAACATTATTTATTCACATTGAGCATTACTGCTCATTAGTAACGTACAAAAAAAACAAGAAAAATATACATGACTGTACACAGGAAAACATCTGGAGAATGAAAAAACAAAAAACAAAAACAAAAACAAAAACCCCAAAAGCATATATATTGCAAATAACACCTTACAGGATTCTTAAATTTCCTGCATGTCTCAAGAATTGTCCTAAGTTATACGTTTGGTTTACATTACGGACAGAGAATAACTGTACAAGTTTGAACACAGATGGTTTCTCCCAATAATATGGTTTAATGTATTTGGAGCGAAGGTCGGTGTAGAAAGGACATTTAAGAACAAAATGGTACTCATCCTCAATGTCATTGTTACACTTTGGGCAATTTCTCAAATTCCTGGCTGTAGCTTGATAGCGTCCGGTTTCTATGGCTAAACTATGTGACGACAATCTATATTTAGCGATTAACTTCTTTAAATGCAGTGGTAGGGATTTGCATAAATAATATTGAATACAAAACAAATCATTTAAATGCTTATATAATATACACATTGGTGAAGCTTTAATTTGAGCTCTGATATTTTGTTGTGCCTGGTCAAAAATGCGTTGCTTTATAATTTGAAGATGACTTTTATTTGTACACTGATTTATCCAAACTTCACTAAAACCTAGAGATAGCAGTTCCTGCTTTATGAACGAAACCCAGTTAACTTCTCTGTAGTTTTCAACGTACATGTATTCATAACAAGATTTCAAAATACAGTTACTGGAAACTAACAATTTACTCCAATATTTTATCATATTGTAAGTTCTGGTATATTTAAGAGGGTATCTACCAAACTCACTGTATACCATAACATTACATGTCGACTTTTTTACTCCAAGAATGCGTTTACAGAAATCAAGGTGAACTCTTTCAATATTTTGACCCTTGTGTAATCCCCAAACTTCTGACGCATATGAGAGAATACTACCAACGTAACAGTCAAACAAAAATAACAAAGTTTCATGGTTCAGGGATAGTGAAGAGGTGTTACGGTGTAATGCAAAAAGTGCCTTCCTACCCTGGTCCGCAAATTGTTTTTCCGTGCAAGAAAACTTGTTATTATAACTCAGCAACATTCCTAAATAAGTAAACTTATCAACAACTTCAACAAATTGTCCATCATAAACCCATTGCTCATTAATTCTCAGTCTACCACCATTCCTGAAAACCATAATCTTTGTCTTTTCAATATTGACTTCTAAATTCCAGTTTCTCGAGTAATCCAAAAGGTAATTTAACTGTTGCTCCAATCCTTTTACACTTTCCGAAAATAAAACTAAATCGTCAGCATACATCAACAAGAATAAACTTAGAGATTTACACTCTAGAGGTATACAATCATTGTTTAGAAAACCCATTTCTAAGTCGTTAATATACATAGAAAATAATATAGGAGATAAAACTTCCCCTTGCATTAAACCTACTTTACTTATAAAATGATCTGATATAAAACCATCTACTGCAACACAAGATCTGACATTATGTATATTGTAAAGATAACAGTAATTGGTATGTATATATAAGGGCAGCCTTAATTCTGTTTCTCATGACCCAAACGACCCTAAATGTCTTCAATTAGATGAAAAAAATTAAATTGACGCCCTCTATGGCAGGGTTAGGAAACCCATGAGTGCATATCTGAATGAAAATTATTTGTTTATCGCTGAAATTTGGGCAAATTCAATAAAACAAACAATTCAAATGTTCCTTCTGACTTTACTTGCCATTTCTAAGTCATTCAGAATATTAAAATATGATTATGAATTGAAAGTATCACCAACAGGTACTCATAAACTTACTATCTTTAAAAAAAATTATTTTTAATTTTTAACAGACTTGCAGACCAACCATTTTAAAGATTTTACAATGGCAAACATAGAATTAAGGGCCATATGTGGATAAACATACAAAAATTGGACAGTGTTACATATGCCTGGCCCTAGCAACAAGGCCACACCCATAGCAACTTCCAAATGAGGATATATATTGCAAAGATGGTTAGGCAAGTGGATAAACTATGTATAGGTGTTCATTAGCAGAATGTTTATCCAGTTACCTATCCAACCCTATTGTTATCCTTTGCAATATTAATGAGTTATTTACATAATTAATGGTTTTGCAGTAATTAGGCTATATCTTAAGAATGCAAACTTAAAATAAAATGTAATTTAGTACATACATTAATGATAACAAGGTGCATGTGTGATCAAGTTTGATAATACCGTATAGCTTGTAATTGTAATGAGTTATTAGTGATAATTAGTGATTTTCAGTACTTAGGCTAGATCTTAAAAATGCACACTTAAGGATGCACTCATCCTCTGGTGTTATATGGATGTGTGAGCTGATTAAAAATAAGCACTTCTGATCGCAATAGATATATTATTTAATCGATAAAATAGAGAAAATATCATTGTATACTAGTACATGTATATTTTTGCATGTCATACCTCTCAGTATCGAAACAATAAACGGTTCATGCATATATTCGGAACAGGTAGCCTGTGGGGGTCAGCTATGAAACGGTGATGCGAAGCCCAGGGTTAGTCGAATCTCCACTAAAACTACACCGAGCTGTACGACATTAATACACGTACAATTACTGAAGTTTAACTAGCAAATTACATTTACCATCTTTGAAACAAGTGAATATATCCATCGCCCTTTTGTAATAAAACTTGGCGAATCTCATAAGGTGAACAGATTACACTAACCTAGATCGTGGTGGTGTCTAGATCTGTGGATGGTAGGCTAGTAGCCTGAATGAGAATGAATGGGTACTCTTAGGTAGGTTTTATTTGAGTAGACGTCGTAACAAGGACAAAAATAGTTGACAAAACAACTACTTGAGTGGTAGACCTGATTAATATTTTTTTTCAAAATTATTGCCTGATTTTACTGGCACGAAAGAAGAGATTCAGTTGAGGTTAACTATACGAAAAGTCAAATTTACCCACCTTTACCCAACCTTTACCCTACCTGTGACCCACCTAACTACCATCTCTGTCAAGGGGTAGTACGAGACAAAGTGACACTTTTGACTTCACAGCCCCAGGGGAGAGGTCACTGGAGGTGAATTAAGTCAAAAGTGTCACTTCGTCTCATATTCACCACATTTACACATCCTCTGCTAAAGATTTACCCCGGTGGAAAGACATGGTCAAATATGACATTTCGTATAGTGAACTAAACTCTAGTGAAAGTTACAGTGGGTTGAAAATACAGCAAACTCAACTTTTACAGAAGAGGATATGAAAAATGAGTTCCAAAGCTACGTTTTATTTATTGATGTAGTAACTAATGGATATGCAATATCATGTCTGGTAGCGCAGAATTTTTCTTTCGACAAGGCGTGAAGGAACAACAATCTAAAGTTTTGCCTTTATTGAAGACATTCAGTTTACATCTGATATAAACATATTTTTGATCAATAGCATAGCATCAATTGAATTGTTACTATACAAAGTTATGTATTCGAGTGAATAGACCCAATTATTTTTATTCAAAACTACTCGCGCCATTATGTCGTATGCATTGTCTACGTTTCTACTAGTATAGCTATTTGGGTGGCGTTACATGTCAATTCAAAGGAACAACATGAATAGACGTGTTCTCCGCTGTTACATTTGATTACGTTATTTCATCGAAATTCTAAAATAAAACAAGATCAAGGACAATGTAGTATAAAATAAAGATGATAAATTCAGTATCTGAAGAATTTCTTTTATAATATTTCAAAGGAACAATATGAATATATGCATATTTAGTTTAGTTATTCAGCGTGAAGGCACTCTTACATTCGATTACGCAACGAACTTCCTCTTGGTCAGTCATGAATAAAGGTTGAAAGTAACAGCAGAGACAGATTCTAATGTACCACCCAACCCCAACCCACCAGAAAATAGTATCTTAAATCAAATTTTATTGCATTGTTAGCTATCATTCCACGTGTTTTAGTACTCAAAGAAAATCTGACATTCAAATCCTCAACGTAAACGTCTCATACACAAATAACCTTCATTGCTGGGAATAAGTAGTCACATGCCAACTTGCTGACTAAGCCTATCTCATTTTGACACCATTGCAAAGTGGGAAATTAATAAGCACTCATGAAATGCCTTTAACAACGATTCATTTACTTTTTAATATGATATTTCTACAGAACGTAGAGGAAGAACTGCATACAGAACAAAAAACAAAAACGTTCTAAAGTAACTGCCATATGGACTTTTTCCATTGCTCTAGAAAGTATCTCAATTGGTCCAAAGTGGGGGTAAAACATTCTGAAGGTTTCTAAAGGTGTTTTACTGAGTGATGTTTCTTTTCTATCTAATATTTGCAAGAGGTCCAATTTATGTAACTTGTATGCTAATATTGAGAGGTAAAATTTCAATTTTGTGTAGACCTAAACTTGGACTCTATATCCTGTGTAGAATGTACCTGTCCAGGATTCAATACTACATGTGTAGATACGTATTAAAACCAGATGCCAGATTTGAAAAGGAATATTTTTAATGTGTGTATGTACACTTGATAACAAGTCACACCAATACGCCGAAATTGGTCAAAAGGACAGATAATTTGGCAAGGGTCGTTCTATGCAATAAATGAATGCCTTTATTTTTTTACGATGCATGTACCCATGAATGTACATGGGGAAGGAAGCCATTGATGCTTTTATAGACCCCTTACTGTTCTGAGGTGTTATCAATGTACACTATAAAATGATTAATTGATGTAATCACAATAACCCTTTCTGGTAAACTGTTCCAAATGTCTACGACATATTGACTGGAAAAATATTTACGTATGTCCAATCTGGATTAAAAGAATTACTAAGTAATTACAATGATTTAATTGGTGTAGTAATAACAATAACCCTTTCTGGTAAACTGTTCCAAATGTTTACAACATGTCGACTGAAATAATATTTTGGTATATCCAATCCGGATCTGTCTTTAAATCATTTCAATCTATATCCCCTTGTTGTCGAAGTAGATACTTTGAAAAATACAACTGGATCAAGGAGAATATGTAAATGGCAAAGTTTATACACTTCAAGCAAATCAGCTCTAATTCATCTAGTTTCTAAAGTTGTCAGTTTCAATATGCGTAACTGTCCTCATAATTTAAGCCACCAAGCTGCGGAATCATCCTGGTGAAACGACGCTACACTTTTTCCAAAAATGCAATATCCCTAGTCGTATATATGTGGGGAAGACACTGGGGAAGCATAGTCAAGGTGTGGACTTACTAGTGCTTTAAAAGATAAAAACCAACCAAAGTATTCATATCATAGTAACTGAAATAATTCATGGTTGGCATACATTTTTGAAAGAATAACAATCACCAACATCAAACAATACAGGAAATCAAATAAACTGGAAGCATCATACATAATATGCACATGATATGCAAATAAAGAAGCCAGAATTTATCATTTTGTGATTAAAATGCAAAATTATACAACTGTCTACAAGTTTATAGTCTACAGGATGCCCATAAGTACATGTATACAGATATAAAGCAATCGTACAGTTCACATATTTTAATTTGCCATCAATATACAGAAAAACCACGATCTTACATCATTTATGAAACTGCTGCAAAAATTATCCTTAATATTGAAATAAAAATTGCCAACATATATTTTTTAATTGCTCAGATGATTGGGAACACAATGAGATATGTTGGCAAAAATTAACATGAATTTCACACGAAACCCAAAAATCTGCCATATGCCCCCGCACTATCAATTCAGTTTCTTTACTTGTTTAATTTATTTATTTATTTATTTATTTATTTATTTATTTATTTATTTATTTATTTATTTATTTATTTATTTATTTATTTATTTGTTTGTTTGTTTGTATTTATTTATTTATTTATTTATTTATTTGTATGTTTATTTGTTTGTTTGTTTGTTTGTTTTTGTAAACAACACTAACTGAGCCTGAGCGCCTTGTGATTCACTATGCCTTTCTGTTTACTGTCATCTGATATAAGTGACAAAGAAGATTGAAGATTGTATTGAAGGGGTTCAAGATGTTTCTACCTTGTTATTTGTCTTGCTTTCATCTGTTTTCTTCCTTACTCCTTTGCCCGTTTTTTTTTGTTTTTTTGCAATTTGATGAACAAATCGTGATACCCTTAATGCTACATATAGTCTGGCAATCCTGGTCCTAAATCTATCATCAATGAGGAACCAGGCTCAGTTGGTTGCTTTGTTCAAAACGAACATAACAAGTCTGACAACAACAAATAAAATATAGCAACACTCACAAACATTATACTAGTACCGCGTCAACTATATCAACATATATGTAAATGGTCTATGCAAAAAAAGGGTATTGGACTGGCACCAGATATTTTAGTCTCAAATATCTTTTTTAATATTTTGCACTTTTTAGTTTATGTAAAGACATTTTTTTTATGGACGATAGGATTTCGCGTTCATGCAATTGTTTCGCAATAATTGGCCATTACACAATGTATATAGTGAGCGCAATGCATTGCTTTGTCCATTGTACGATAGGAACGTATAGATGACACTGATGTGTATTATGTATTGTGGTATTAACTTTACTGTTCATGTATGTTATGTATACGAGTGCTGATACATTTTTTTCTATGCGGCTGACTAATATTTAGTTTTTGTTTGTTTGTTTGTTTGTTTGTTTGTTTGTTTGTCTGTCTGTCTGTCTGTCTGTCTGTCTGTCTGTCTGTCTGCCTGTTTGCTAGTTTGTTTTGTTTGTTTGTTTGTTTGTTTGTTTGTTTGTTTGTTTGCTTGTTTATTTGTTTGTTTGTTTCGTTTTGCTTGCTTGTTTTGCTCGTTTTGCTTGTCTGTTTGTTTGGTCGGTTTGTCGGTCGGTCGGTCGGTCGGTCGGTCGGTTGGTTGGTTGGTTGGTTGGTTGGTTGGTTGGTTGTTAATAAACCAACCAGTTAAGCATGGGTCCCTTGTAATTTCAGCATTCGATCTCTTTTCTGACGTTTGTGTTCCTCGAAAATCATTTTGCTTTGATATCAAAATTATTAAAATTTGGGTAGAAAATATATTTGTCGTCAATGACGTCATAAACGTACGTGAGTTCGACGCGTTGGCCACACATCATGTGCGTACACACACTCACTCACAACGATCAGGTCACGTCATTGCTCGATGCGTGAACCCGATGCGTAGTGGGTTTTGCCGAACGTCTGACGTCAAGGGTGTCTATGTGTATGGCCGTATATGGGAACAGAACATTTGCGACTTGATGTGCTTTTAAAGAGCCGCAAGTTTTCTTGATGCGCAAAGGGGTGTTATCGCTAGTGGTTGATGAATGATATTTAAAGTATAAAAAGTTACTGTTTAATGAATCTTGAATTCTAGAATGATATCGTTTATGGGATGATACAAATGTACGTAAAAATACAGTTGTAAATGACTGTTTTCCTCCGCCACTCGCTTCAATCGTGATCCTGCATATGGTTGATCCTCCTCTGTCTCTTGAGCGTCCTTTCCACTTGAATGACCATCTGGGCAACAACCTCTACTTCGCTGTTGAAAACACATTGAAATCACAGACGTCAGACATTTTAATCGACAAATGACGTAGCGCAACATTAGAATGGTTGGAATGACCTGGTGACCCAGTCGGGTGATACCAGGTCAGCTTTATTTACTGTTGCGGTATTAAATGGGTACCATATCGAATTTCATATTTACTGCAAAATCGTCATTAATTAATCAAGCAATCAGCATGCATGCATGTATGTATGTATGTATGTATGTATGTATGTATGTATGTATGTATGTATGTATGTATGTATGTATGTATGTATGTATGTATGTATGTAGTTTTATCTACATTTGTCTCTCTGTCGATTTTTTTTTAATTATAATTTTAACTGCATGGATACAAGATACCCACCATTTTGCTCTTGGTGCAAAAATATAACAACATCACTCGTACCTGTCCTAGTTGTCAGGGATATAAATATGTAAAGTCTTTAAATTTTAGATTACTATCATCACACACTAGTGGTCTGATGTCTAGGGTCATGTCAGGGATACACATGTCGTTACGTGTTATACAGTTGACAGTGTAGTGAGGTTGGTGTTGTTGGAGGAGGGGGTACGAACTTAAAAGTGGTACTGGTCTTTTGTTGACATCCATTTGAACTATAATCATCATAGTTATAGGTGATAATTTTTGACGTATGGCACTTATTATTTATAGCTTTGGTCATTTTTTATGAAATACAAACGCGATTTCCCTTTTCCTGACTCAATGTAGGAAATGAACCAAGTGATATATTGACCTATAAAAAGGAGTGGCCTTTCCTCTTCAGTTACACGGAGTTGTATGTTTAACATGGAACATCTAGAAACCACCAAACAAGTCTTTCTTTCTCTAGGTTTATTATCTTGCTGATATCACTTTCAGGCCACTGAACGACCAACATCACATTCTATTAAAAAAAGAAACTAAAGAGCTACACAGCTCTTTCATTGCTCGCATACTAACGCTCCTTAACACGGAAACCACATAAAAATATATGCACCACTCCTGACATGAAATGGGTATCTATAAGTAGAATCCATCATACCAAGGCCACTTTAACACGATATTTGCAGACATATTTTCCAGTGATGGGCAAAGTTGCCAAAGGGTAAATTTTCCCGACCTTGAAGAGCTGCAAGGCCTTATTGCTCGCCAGCCATCTTTTTGCTGTCGTTTTGGTAGGCCAGATGCTTACTACACTGTGTCTGCGGCGTTGTCCTGGGATTAAGTTACCCATCCATAGCTAAATAAGGACATAAACCATTCGTAATATTCTGGCCTTATAACTTGGGCTAGTGGATTTTAAGAACGGGGGATCGGCGACATTTTTTGTATCAGTTCCTTCTTTGTCCATTTTCCCACTCTTTATTGTATACCAAATCACTTGATGTAGATGTAAACGTTAGCAAATCTAGTTTTCGCGACTAAAACTACAACATTCTCGGATATTACCATAAAGTCCCCTCCGTAGAAGTATGCATACCCATCCTGTGTAAAATGGTAGCTTCCAGAGTAGACCCCCCTCGTTTACCGAGACCTCTTCCCTCATTGGCATAAGATCGGACTCCCAGTGCCCGTCTCTATCTGATCCGCTTTCCCATTTCTTGGATTTTTGTTGAAGAAAGACAGTAACAATGGTAAGTTTTGAACTTTTTCTTCTTCTAACTTTTTTTCTTAAAGAATAGCGATGTCAAGGGTGTAGTTTTTTGGTGATTTTTAGGTCTGACTTTCGCTTGTACGAGAGATAAGATACACATACAGCGTCAAAAGACTGTAGAAACCATAGTTGGAATTCCTGAGAGCATTCTCCCTTCCACAACTAACAGGATGATGGTGCCGGAGTTGTACAACCCATAGTGATATTCTGTAGTTTTTAATTTTACCCGATTTAGTGGACTGAACGCTTGTTTAGTGATGCGGATAATTGATTTGTACATTTTGAGTAAATATTCCTTAGTTATCTAAAAGTCAACTCGAAACATAAGCTGTTCTTCGTGTCGGTATGTATGGAATTCTGGAGAGGGTCATGGGATTGCTAGGGGTGTTTCACTCTTGACACGGACCGCAATTTATGTTTATCTAGTTAAGTGTGTTCTTTCACCCAATTTCAGATCAGCTCACCAACTTAAATGAAAGTCGGTATGTTATAATTAAAAAAAGTTAAGGCTTTTTGCAGGATTGTAAAACTTTTTAAGAGTTTACAGATATTTTATGAATCGCGAATTTAACTTTGGAACTATATAGGCAGCGCCCCCAACGTGGTATACTTTGCAAGATATTTCTTAACATTGGTTGCTATTGGAATATTTTCTCTAACTTCTACTCTTAATTTAGAAAATATCACAAAATTAATTATTTGAGAAGCGTAGATACATAACTGAATGTATAGTTTTAAAGGCAGATCGTCTCTAGCAATATTAAAGTTGATTTCAAATGATGATAATAGTGAAAACAAAATATGCTCTCTTAAAAAATCCTGTGAATTCCAATTGTCCGCCATCTTGATATTGATAGATTCTCGTCAAAGAAATTATGAAGTAAAACAAACTTAGTTTCACTGCACCACTTTCCTATCTTCTATCAGTTTTTAAAAGTATACAAGAGTTGGCCTGTACATGTCCTGATCAGGTTATGGAAGTTCTGTCGTATAAAAAAAATCTGATGTCGGATATTATGGACATATCACAGATCAGTTGCCATCATTTTCACACGAAAGTATACTGCATGAATTTTGAATTAAATTGCACTAAGGAATAATATTTCACGGTGAGTAGCTCTTACCAATTTTCATCCTGAAAAAAAGGATTGTTCTTCGATAACATTTGATAATGAACCACGCAAATTATAAGGTTGTATAAAGACAACTTGGGGGAACTTGAAGCAAATGGTTAACATTTCCAAAAATCAGTCTGATGACAAAGGTTTTGTACCAGAAGTCTATACTGACGAAGGTTGCCACACTGTCGGCAGTGATGAGGTCTCACAGCATGTGGGGACCATTTAGTAGTTGTTAACAAAATACACAAACCAGGCCACTAAAATCCACCAACTTTAACGCTTGCATAAATGTAACCATTCGAGGACGGCATAAGTATAATAATAATTGCTAAGTAAGATTGAGGAGAGGGATTGTATGAGGAGGGTAAGTTAAAGTGAAACTAATATATCATATCATTCATATTTGCAGGCAGCAGCAAAGAAAGCCAGGTCTGGTGGAAAGCAGAAGAAAAGAGCACAGCGTGCGACGAGTAACGTGTTTGCTATGTTCGACCAGTCACAAATCCAGGAGTTTAAAGAGGTAGGAGAGTCAAAACATAACGATTTGAATTCAATGTCATTTTCTATTAAACTATCAAGTTCCAAATGTGTGTACATAATGTCAATCTGCAAATGTGTGTGTTGTAGTGGTTTGCAAAATATTTCTGCGCTATGGTTGGTTTCTTGCTGTGTTAGCTGTATGTAGGCATCTCCATGGCAAATTAGTGTCTGCTATCTATTTACTGTATATTAGTGGTTGGTATCACCCCCTCTGATAAAATGACATGGAACAGGTAAACGCATGCAACAAATTCCCGCTATGAGGTCTGTAACAGATGCAGAGTGATACTTGATAAGCCCACCAGCTAAATTAAGCCAAGGAAACCAAAGAAGGGTACGAGTACGAAGATAATAGATAGTTTGAATACCATTCCAGTAAAGGCATGTCTTTCATCATAATGACATATCGACAAAGGTCAGCTGCCAGTATTAGCTCTTCTCATCACTTATCACCTTTTTGTGAAAAAAAAACCATCAATCATATAAAATTTAAAAATCTTATTTATTTTCATGTGGCGATACGACCTAATTATTTCTTTTATATTTTAATTTATGGATATATATATATATGTTCGACTCGAAGTTTTGTTGTATTCAATATTTAGCCGTAGAGGCCAAGCAGGGAATCTCCGGATGCCATGCATTCTTTGTAGGTCATCGCTTCGACTGTGTCATAACTATAGGGGGCGCTCTAAATTTGAAAATAAAGCTTTGAAAATAAAAGGCGTCCGATCCGCGCTCGATATTTTTAACCATCCGTGAGAAAAAATGTTCAGCATTTATCCGTGAAAAATGAGATTAACCTGTCAATTGATATTTATCAAGCTGTTTTCATAGAAAACGGTATTTCCTGTTAAATTGTGATAAACAAATAGAACATGAAAAGTTCGTTTCTTTCTTGGTGAATGTTTAGTTTCATTGGCACTACCCACATGAATAATTAAAACGCACTCTCTTCGTCAGTGTGGCTATGCACAGTCGTTTCCCGTATTTTTGTAGAGTTCGTGTTATTTTATTTAATAGTTGATACTTAACTATAGGATACTAGAAATTTTTTTTAAATATACACACACGTTATTAGATCACACCTTTTTTGAGTGGTGGCAATTATGATAGGAAAGCTTTCTCTCGATGTTTTATAACATTTAACTTCTCCGCGTAAACCACAGTCCGTGTATATGAACCTTTCCAAGTGAAATGCCACATTTTGGTGAGATAGAAATATCGGTCGCTATTGAAAATGACAACTTACAAGGGTTAACAACAGCGTCATACATTGAAGGCAATTTGTAATAGATACGGGGTTTTTTTTGAAAATATCACTTTCCATCGTCAGACTTCAAGATTTAGCAAAATTTGAAATTTAAATTTAAATTTACTATTTTCATTAAGTTTCGAAATTTTTTTCACATTTTTCCCACATTTTTTCACATTTTTTTCACATTCCTTGCATATTCTGCATAATATAATGCCATGAGAGATGCAATTAATGTACTAGACTGCTTTCCGAGCACGTGTCCCAAATGACATATCACAGACAGGCACTGATGTGAATTTTTGACATTCCTATCAAGGTCAAATGTGCGAGTACAGCATGTTTGCACACATAAGGATGACCCCGGGAAGGATATGACCCTGTAACCCAAGATTAAATTGCACCATGTTTTTAGTCAGCAACTTTGAACTTACTCTACGTATAAAGGGTGGTTGGATTTCAAAAGGTCGATGTACTTTTAGAATTGTATATTTGTCTAGCAAAAGCTAATGATATCGTACACTATACAATAGGAGCCAGGTATCATGTAACCGAACGTCGCGTTACTCGACAAAACTCCTATTGACAATGCTACATTTTATCGTCTGGCGACAAAAATCTTACTAACATTACTACATTTTATCGTCTGGCGACAAAAATCTTACTAACATTACTACATTTTATCGTCTGGCGACAAAAATCTTACTGTCATCGCTACATTGTATTATTTGACGACAAAAATCTTGCTATCAGTCATAATGCTGCATTTTGTCGTCTGGCAGCTACAGTTTATCGTCTGGCGACAAAAATCCTACTAACATTACTACATTTTATCGTCTAGCCACAAAAATCTTACTAACATTACTACATTTTATCGTTTGACGACAAAAATCTTACTAACATTGCTACATTTCACTACTGGGGACAAATATCTAACTAACATTACTACATTTTATCGTTTGGCGACAAAAATCTTCCTAACATTGCTACATTTGATGACTGACGACAAAAATCTTACTGTTATCGCTATATTTTATTGTTTGACAACAAAAATCTTGCTATATTTTAATATTTCATTATCTTGTGGAAGCGATCTTACTAACATTACTACATTTTATGGTCAAAAAATTAAGTATTTACATTTCAATTCTTGTAAACGAGTGCGTAGATCACCCAAAGAAAATGTAGCAAAGTTGAGGCAATACGTTGTGCCAGAGGGTGAAATGTGTTGTTGGTAAGACTTTGTGTGGCCACACTATTTAAGGTTTCATATCTGACTTCTATTATAATTACTCTCTTTTGGAGTGTGTATTCAGTGGAGACTTCTTACACACGATATATGAATAATGATGAAACAGAAAACACACAGGTTCATGGTTTTTTCTATCTTTCTTCCTCTGTTTGTCATTTTCTCTATCAGAGCACGACAACCATTTCGACTCTTCACACTTTGTCTTTTCTTTGTAATCTCCAGGCATTCACATTGATCGATCAGAACAGAGACGGGTTTATCGACAAAGAAGATCTGCACGACATGTTTGCATCCATGGGTAAGTTGACAGAGTGTGTGTATACTTTTAGACTTAGCATGCCCACAGGGGGTCAGGCTTAGTTAGTTATATTTATGAAAATAAACAAACAAACAACGACGTTAATGTTTGTCAGTATGTATGTATGTATGTATGTATGTATGTATGTATGTATGTATGTATGTATGTATGTGTTGTTGTTGTTGTTGTTGCTGCTGTTTGTGTGTGTGTGTTTGTTTGTTTGTTTGTGTGTTTGTTTGTTTCTTTGTTTCTTTGTTTCTTTCTTTGTTTCTTTGTTTGCTTTCATAAACATAACTAGTTCCCTGTGGCATGATGTGGTAGTGTGGGCTGGTATGTAGTCAAAGTTTAAAGCTAAACAAAACGTTGAAAGGCATAGTACTAGCCCAGAGACTTGGCATTCACAATCATGTTGTTGTTTATTTGGTGGTAACGTTTTAATGTCGTTTTCTAGGGACTGACAGTGCCAAGCTTACAAACCAAAACTCTTTGCTAGAATAGAACTAAATCTTCTCTGTAATTTATGATCTCAAAATCATTTATCATCCTAAAACAATAACTTGTTTGACGTCATCAACTTCATCGATCGAAGTGTGTGTGTATTTGTTTGTTTGTTTGTTTGCTTGTGTTTTTAAATACCTTTGTGTTTTAATAAGTAACCAATGACTGTACATATTGATGTATATAGGTAAAGATCCACAACAGGCCGTCCTCGCAGAGATGGTAGGAGATGCACCAGGTCCAATCAACTTTACCATGTTCCTTACGCTTTTTGGTGAAAAATTAAACGGTAAGTATAATAACTACCTGTGTATATATCATAAAGACACAGACAACACATTTTATCACGATTCCTGTTATTTATTTCGAATATAAAGAATATCATCTTCTAGAGATAAACGGACTAGGTGTCACTATGCCTACTCGACTCGGTGGCACTCACAACAAAGTTGATATTCTTTACCCGAATTAACTCTTCAGTATTAGAACTCTCTCTCTCTCTCTCTCTCTCTCTCTCTCTCTCTCTCTCTCTCTCTCTCTCTCTCTCTCTCTCTCTCTCTCTCTCTCTCTCTCTCTCTCTCTCTCTCTCTCTCTCTCTCTCTCTCTCTCTCTCTCTCTCTCTCTCTCTCTTTGTGTCTCTCTCTGTCTCTCACTCCCTGTCTCTCCCTCTCTCTGTCTCTCTCTCTGTCTCACTCTCTCCCTCTCTCTGTCTCTCTGTCTGTCTCTCTCTCTCTTTTGTGTCTCTCTCTGTCTCTCTCTCCCTGTCTCTCCCTCTCTCTGTCTCTCTCTCTCTGTCTCTCTCTCTTTGTGTCTCTCTCTGTCTCTCTCTCTCCCTGTCTCTCCCTCTCTCTGTCTCTGTCTCTGTCTGTCTGTCTCTCTCTGTCTCTCTCTCCCTCTCTCTGTCTCTCTGTCTCTCTCTTTGTGTCTCTCTCTCTCTCTCCCTGTCTCTCTCTCTCTCTCGCTGTCTCTCCCTCTCTCTCTCTCTCTCTCTCTCTCTCTCTCTCTCTCTCTCTCTCTCTCTCTCTCTCTCTCTCTCTCTCTCTCTCTCTCTCTCTCTCTCTCTCTCTCTCTCTCTCTCTCTCTCTCTCTCTCTAGACGACGCGATTTTTTATTCTCAACAAACCCATCACTAATCTACTATATTATGACATTTTCTGTTCTTTTTATTTAGTACTTTAGAGCAAGTGTGTATGTGGGGGCAGATGTCATTTGCTTGTTCATGATTGATTCTGCAGTTGTCTTCACTGACGTGGGGGGGGGGGGTATTTGTGTGTTTCCTCCTGGATGTGCAGACTGCATGGGCTGGAAAAACATGGGAGAAAAAAGACCGACACCGAGGGTATTTCAGTGATGACCAGACAGAATTATCCTTTTTTGCCTTAGGTTACACATAAACACAGGTTCTCTGTATTTACAATGTTTATAGGACCTACTTGTTGGGTTACAAAGTGTACTTAAAAGGGGAATATCGTTGCAAACCACAGCCTCTTTTACGGCACCGTCCAGATGACGTTATTATCGTTATGGTGGAAGAAATAACAGCTCTGGTTTTGCGAGAATGAAGTTTAATAACATCCCCAAAAGCCATAGGTGTGAACAATATTTGTAGACAGTTCACATAGCCTTTTATGTATTTGGATTCATATTTAATTGTCACAAGGTATCTAAATATTACTATTCAAATGTGTACTTATACTTGTTTCCTCACAGGTACGGATCCGGAAGAAACCATACGGAACGCTTTTAAAACGCTCGATGAGGACGCCAGCGGGTTAATACATGAAGACGAGTACGTTTATTTCATATGTTTATTTCATACGTTTATTTCATATGTTTATTTCATATGTTTATTTCATATGTTTATTTCACATGTTTATTTCATATGTTTATTTCATATGTTTTATTTCATATGTTTATTTCATATGTTTTATTTCAGATGTTTATTTCATATGTTTATTTCACATGTTTATTTCACATGTTTATTTCATATGTTTTATTGCATATGTTTATTTCACATGTTTATTTCATGTTTTATTTCATATGTTTTATTTCATATGTTTTATTTCATATGTTTTATTTCATATGTTTTATTTCATATGTTTATTTCATGTTTTATTTCATATGTTTTATTTCATATGTTTATTTCATATGTTTTTATTTCACATGTTTATTTCACATGTTTATTTCATACGTTTATTTCATACGTTTGTTTCATACGTTTATTTCATATGTTTATTTCATGATTTTTCATATGTTTTATTTCATATGTTTGTTTCATTTCATTGTGAGTCAAATTTTATGGGAGACATAAAAGCTAGGTGACAGAAAATCATTGTCAGGGGGTGGGGGGGTTCTTGCAATTACATCTACTAGAGACATCGTTGATAGTATGGACAATATGTGTCATACTTAACTTTTCAATATTTTCTTAACAATGAGAAGTGCATCTTTCAATAGGCTGTAAATTGATGGTTTATTTTTTTTTACTTTTATCTTAAATGTTCTCTTTTTTCTTATTCATTACAACAGTTTGAAAGATGCTCTCTGTACCAGAGGAGATCGTCTCACACCTGACGAGGTAAGCTCATCCCATTACGTCTTTCAAGTGTAAGGTGAAGGGGTCATGTAGGGTCATCAAGGGTCAAGGCGTCATGAGACAAAAACTCAATAGGTTGCCGGCTGTAAGATTTTTGATTTGTTAGCAAAACCACTCAAAACCCCATCGTTTATTATTCTAATTGGTCAGAAAGATGTATTATTTTGATATCTTGGTTTATAATGATGAAGCAGGACTCATGACGCAACATTTGTGGACTCTATCTCGGATGCGTGCGCATGATGATGATGATGATGATGATGATGATGATGATGATGATGATGATGATGATGATGATGATGATGATGATGATGATGATCATGATACAAAATTGGCATCAGATAAGGACAACACTTAAGGCACATTATGAATGAAAACAAAAGTAATTTTGTTACTGTTACTACCCAGCCCATTGCACTAGACTACTGCATAAAGTGTAGCATGTATACATTTTTCAGGACTTCGATGACTCCAGTTATCGCAATGTGTTACGATTGCTTGAAACAAACGTTCTATTGTTGGTGTATCATTAACGTGGCCATGTGGATGAGGATTCTATATTTATTTTTAATTTTCAATTTATAAAAACAATTTTATCATGGCTTCCTACTTGAAAAATAAAATATGAAACAACATATACCGAGTCCTTGTTTGCAACTCAATAAATTGCAGATGATTAATAAATGTGTGAAGTGTTTGTTATTGTACGTACACTAACAAACCTTTTACACATTTTGTAGGTTTTTGCAATGTATTGAGTTACAAACACAGACTTAGTATATGTTGTTTCACATTGATTTTTCAAGTAAGAAGTAATTATAAAATTGTTTTATAAATTGAAAATTAAAAACTAAATACCCAATCCTCATCCATATGGCCACTTTAAAGTTAGCCCGGAAATATAAGAACTTGAGTGTAAAGTCTTACTACGTTTTCTTCTTTTCTTTCAAACCAGTTTGATCAGATGTTGATAGGAGCGCCAATCGATGATCGTGGCTTCTTGGATTACAACGGGTTGTGTCGTATTATCAAACACGGTACCAAGGATGAAGAGTTAGTCAAGTCCTCGGGTTAAACACTATTACTATACACCTCTACATTACCACCCTATCCCTGCCAATCTGTGTGAATTTCGAAGACTTTTCTCACTGGGAAATAACATCCAAGTCCATATACGTACACCATGTAAAGAAAAAAAACACAAAATACCGTATGGACACGAACTATTCTGAAGCATATAGTATCATTTTATTTTATGTTTCCAGTTTTAGTGTTGATCTGATTGCATAGTCCGGGCAGGCTTGTGATAGTTTCTTGTTTAAGTAATAAAAAAACACAATAAAAAAAATTGGTTTCGGGCGCTTCTAATTCTTCAAAGGGGGAGGGAGGGGAATGGAGCTTAACGTGATACAGAAGGAGGATTTCTTTACCGCTTTTTTAATTATCTTTATGGACCCCGTCATCTTGTATACTCCCGTTTAATCAATGAAAACAAGACCGGATAGCTGAGTGTGTTGACCGTAGGCTAGACACCGTGTGCAGAATGACTTAGAGCAACATTAGACTACGCATGACTTTCTCAAATTATTTTTATTAAATAATTCCAAAACTTTCTGGCACAAGATGATAATTTCCTTTGTAAATCAATGTGGAGACGGGCTCAGGATGTGAAATTGATCTCACATATGCAGTGACGTGTTGGTGTCGGGCTAGACCCCTCCCCAGTCCCGTCTTTTTCAGTCATGTACGGATGGACTGGTGACCGGTCTAGCGTTCCATATTTGAATAAATTGACAACTGTGAATTTACTATATAGTGTGTGTTACTTGTCTTTTCAGTTTTTTGACTCTCATATTTCTTTCAGTGTGCACATTAATTCAATAACACAATGGTGACAAATTATAAGGGTGTATTTTTAGAAGTCGACTGCATGGAAAAGATTGGCCCTTTCCCAGACTTTGCATAAAAATACTGCCCCTCCCCTCCTGTCTGACATTGGAATACCTGTGATTAAAAATATAATAGCACAAAAAATAGTGATCACCCCAAACACTTGCTGGAAATATGGTGATCTTCCCGCTAAAACACCTTTCTCCCCCCCCCCCCATGTAATTTGAGGCGTCCCTCATGAGAACTTCGCAGTGTACAGCATGCACTAATACCAATTTGTTAATTTGTACATAGACCCTCCACCAAGGTGAAGGGTCTGTGATTTTTCAAGACCTTAACAATCAAGGAATGTCTAAAACAACAGACTCCAAAACATTTAATGGTACTGAAAGGGCCTTCTTGAGTCACACTCTATATTTGCTTGAATAAACAAGTCTACAGCTTGCTCTTCAAATCTTCCAGTCTCGTAGCGTATATATGTCCAGAGGGTTTCTTAGAGTTTGGAAAACGTGGCCGCCATATTGTATATTATTTCTGACGTTGGTAGCGCCACAAGATGGTTGTTAGCTGAATAAAGTGTATGTTTGGTTTTGGAGCTTTGCCATCGAGAGCTGTCAGCGTTAAAAAGAGTAGAATCGTGTTATGAATTCGGAAAATAGACAGCCGGCCAATCACAGAGTAAAGTTTGAATGATAGGAGATACATGAGAATGTAGTGATCCACAGCTACCACAGTTCATGTGTCGCATGGTCACGTGATTGCTGTACAGCCTCGCAAACCAAAGCTTTCTTCCCGGGCTTTCTTCCCGCGGCACTGCGAAATACCATCTTGGACGGTGCCGTAAAAGAGGCTGTACTTTACGACGATGTTGTCGTAAAACAGAACACATTCTAAATACATAATGTATCTCTACTACAACTAAAAAAAACAAGAATTATAATTTACAACTAAAAACACATTCTAATAAAACCACTATAACTAAAATGCATTCTAATAAATCCACTAGTCTACTGTAATCGCATGCATGGAAAATAATGAAATGTCACTGCAAAACTTAAAGTCGTAACCCCTTCCTAGGTTTCGTTGCCTGTCTTAATGTCATTAGAAAATATGACCCATTATATAGCTTGTACTTATAGCAGACCACTTGTTTTCAAGTCATTGACACATCGCAAAAAAATTGATTTAAACACTGGTTGAATCCTATGAAATCTTATCAAAGTATGAAAAAATATATATATTGATTGAAATCCTTTGTTTTAGATCAATGAAATCGTTACGTGTCTCTTCGTTAATCCACTCACGTGACCCCAAAAGTTGGTGGCATGCGATCTATTTCGTAGAATATCGACTTGTTTCGAGGTGACTTCACGATTGAAACACTTGCTTCAAATTTAGTACACGCAAAAAAAAACGAATCGGAAATTTGGCAACATTGGCTGGCAGTTAATTTTCACAGGTTCCCCAACAACTATCAAGTCCAAGTTCCCCATTTTGCAAGTTCATCTACGTACAACTGTTTTCTTTGATCACAATCAAGTTGAGGGTATATCATTATTGCCTGCCAGTGGTTTTGAGACAAAATCGTCAGACTTTGTTACTTCATTGGCAAATCAGATAATGGTTTCTCGTTTTTCTTCAACCGTCACATATATTATTTAATTATTTCCATTCGTTTTGTCAAGTTTGCGATGTAATTACATGATAGAAAACTTGCATTGGACGACAATGATCGTGGTGCAGGACGTATCAATGCAGTATAGCGTTTGTTTGTCTGTCTGTCTGTCTGTCTGTCTGTCTGTCTGTCTGTCTGTCTGTCTGTCTGTCTGTCTGTCTGTTTGTTTGTTTGTTTGTTTGTTTGTTTTAGGAGGGGTTGTGGTTTTTTGTTTTCAAAATCACTGTATTCATCCCACCAAAGGAAATTAATATAACAGCGCAGATAAAAACAAAGAACAGAATACAAAAATAAAGCTGCATAGTAGAATGGTAAACTTAAAACATGAAATCCACAACAACATACTACGATGAAATACTATGGTTATTATTAATTGTTAAGAACACAGATAGCGGATAGGACAAAGGACGGGTACGTATACTACCACTCCTAGAACTACGTCGGGATCGGTCTGCAAAGATGAATACGAAGAGTCTGTTTTGTCGCTTTTGATTTTTTTGTTGGGGGGGGGGGGCATTTTCTAAAACCTACTTGCAAGAGGACATACCATGAGTTAGAATAGATTTAACTACTTCGCAGAACATCAATTATTCTAGGCATGTCTATGTACATAGACCCTGGAAAGTGACGAGAGTATATGGGTTCGATTTCTGACACCGCAGGCAGTATCCACGTTTCTCTTGTACTATTTGCATCAGCTGCCATTGCTCATAGCTATGACAAGCGTGATTTTTTTCTCACAGAGATGTAAGCCTTGTCCATTATGCCTCGAAATATTGATTGGAGCGTCTAACACTCGTTGCTTCATATACTTTTATTTTAGGATGAAACAACTCGTAATTCTGATTTATAGGTTGGGAAAGAAATCACCACTGGACTACAATAACGCCGTTTAACTTAATATTATAGTCGTGGACAGTTGTCTTTTCCAGAATTGATTCAATAATGATTTTATAGCATATAATTTAAATACGTTTTTGGTCATACTGACGTGCGAATTTAATTAGCATTATTGTGGTGCTGACGTACACATCGATTGCAACGACGTCACCTGTATTGCTGAGAGTTGGGTTATCCTACTTTTCTGGGTGTCCAGTACTTTACAAATCGGCTTTATATTGGCAATTTTGATGCAATTTAATCATAACGGTTTATTGTACCATTCTAGTGGTAACCCAAGGGTCCAATTAAAAAGGTGTGCATCGATTAGAAATAAACACTTTATGTGAACAATGTTTCCTTTGAAAATACAGAGAGAAACGGTAATAAAAGCTCAATCAATATGTAGAAATGGAACAAAAATGAAATAACGGATAAAATAAAGTACAAAAGGAACGAGCTAAAACGAGACATCATCACCACTCGTTTGTTTAAAAGTCTGACAACGTAACCAACTGGACTATTCTCTATTTGAAGTTCAATATTAATTTCTTTTGCTATTACAAAATGAGGTGACGAAGATGTCCGCTATAAATAATTACAAAAATATTGGTAATGTTAAAGTTCAATGCTAAAGACTTGCAAATGCCTTTTACAGGAACCCTTTTTGTAGGGTATGTCATATCAAGTTAGTCTAACGAATACTTTTTGAAGCGTGCGTCATTTCGAGTTAGTAAAGTGAAGGTTGTCGACCAGTTATCTATATCGACCATACGCAGACTGTACATTTCTCCCGGATCCCGGTCACTCCATGCATTTACCCTGCATTAATAAAGCTTACCTCGACCTAAGTTTTATTGAGGCTGAAATAGGTTATCCTTGCAAGAACTGAAAGTTTTGAAATTTTATCATTTTGTTTGACATGATATCAAATATATCGCCCCCGGAAAAATTGCTTCGATCGGTGACCGAATTCTGGAAATGTTATACGGTATTTTTTGAAATCATTATATTTTTATGTTCTGTTGTATGCTATACGATTAATTAAACGTTCATAGCTAGCATATCGTCATCTATTTATGATGTAATAAACGACGACTACCATGACGACAGGCCAGCCATCCAATCAGCAACAAGGATAATGATATGCATGGAAGGAAATTAATCAGAGCGAGTCTAGTGATTGAGTTCTATAAATTGCTATTTGTCCGATAATACGAAGTGTAAAATAATGCCAGTTTAAATGATACAATATTACAACTGTTGTACTACGTTTTGGTCGTCTTAGTTTTTACTTTCAAAGATAACAAATATGTCGTCCGTCACATATATTCGTAGTAGCTGTGTTCCAACGCTTCTTTCATTCTCACAAGCCAGAGCACACGTGAACTGCTGAAGCGACGAAGTACCTAATTGGCGGGTACGTTTTGGACGATGCCGTAAAGAGGCGTCTGTTTGCGACGTTGCGATTCTATAAAGTATACATAGTCTTGTAAAATGGTGTTATTTCGTGTTTGTTGTTTAATTACCTGTGGCATTTCTTTTACCGTTCAGCCATTTTGCCACTTACTAGTAATTACTTCGACCCCCAAACAAGATACTCGTTAGTCACAATACTTCCACGATAGTTTGATGAGGTGTAAAACAAGTATGTGATTCAGAAGTATAGACGAACACAATATGCAGACTGTGCTCTTGTAGGCTGAAAAGACATCGTTTCTCTCTGGCATGTGATTTTTTTTTAAAAGTATTAAACCAAAGATAGTTTGGCAAGAAAATCTACATGGAAACAGAATCGAAGTCATCAGTTTACCTTTTTGCAGAAAATGTTTAGGGTCGGTGGCTTAACTAGGGTCGATCGGGTTATCGGAAAAAAACACTCTTCATAAAAAAAAATTAGCCAGATGGCAATCCATGTAATAGCGTTTTCCTTTTCTCAGCTAGAATGAATATGATAACCGTTACAAAAACAGTATACACACGTTCAACCTGCTATAATCTCTGTCAAGTTTTATTATCAGTTCAACTGCTGTTTTAAAAATGCACCTAACTTGTTTCTATTCGCTACATTGAAATATCATCATCATCATCATCATTATTATTATCATGTGCTCTGACGTCACTGTAAGCAGCCCATTTCAGGAAGCTTTCCTATAAACGAACCAACATAATGTATATATGCACCATCGAATCATATAACTTTAAGTTTCACAGGAATTACCCGACGTATAAATTTATACGTTAATGCAATAAATAAATTTATTTCCACATTTTGATACATAGACTGACAAGGTGAAACTTATATTAACCATTTTGAATATGGTGTAAATTAGAAGTAATTTTCTAGCAATTTAATTTCAAGTCATAAAAATCCTACCTAAATCATAATATTTGAACGCCGAGGGCGTAGCTTGTGACATCGGTGCGCTTCGCATTATGACATGCGCAGTACTTTTAATCATATTTGTGTTCGTATGCTTGTTTCTAAAGTCGGTCGGCGTTCCACAATTCAATGTACGTTGCATTGGTATTGATGGTATTTTTTTGTGTGGCACTCGGTCATAGTGGTATACGACAGTCGGAGACGAATCAACAGCATCGTGTTGTGGATGTTACGCACCGTTTCTGCGAACGCGGTTAACGTTACCATAAATTTATATAAAGCCTGCTGTATTTTCGCAAGATAGACGGTATATGTAATAGTAACTGCCTGTTCTTGGTGGTTCACGTATGTGTATTTTCGCACTGTGAATGAACAAAACGAAAAATTGGATATTATGCCACGGAGATGCGGTTACTACAGCTGACTTGCAACACTTAACAATTGCAAGTAATTGTTTTTACATCAATGTAAAAATCTTGGTGTAATATTTATATTTCAACATTGAACTGTAAACGCATACATCGTGAAATATTCAGCTCTCGTTTTCAAATTTTATTCTGGAAGCAGTTTGGTAAAACCTCGTTTAGGATAGGAAAAGCCATAACAGCTGTATTAATGGATATCAGTTTCTTTACTATCAAAGTGAGCACTGTTGCTTTTCGATCAACGCGTCCAACAACAGCATATAGATACCAACCCTAAATACTCGAAACCGTCCTCGAAGCGTATCTCATCACTCCTCAAGTAAAAGTACGTACCTAAAAGCCTACGAGAGCAAAAGGACGACAGATAGATTCACTCTCTCGCCAAAGCTGGTTTGTAAAAAAAACGCGCGGGGAAGATCGGAAGTATACATCGGAAGTATTAACAAGTTTCTCTACCCCTTGTTCATGCATGTCAACTTTTATCGGACTCGTCGTTGACAGGTTCAACCGTCGCACACACAAGAACATGGCAGTGCATAATACTCCCTCATGTCCGTCAAGTGTCCATACAGTCCATTCGTCTATAGCGAACTGTCGAAATTTCCTCTCAGGTTTTCCGTCACAGAAAAAGAAAGGTAAGATAGAGACGTGTGTCGATGTTTACCTGTGTAAGTCTGTCTGCCAAGGTCTGTCTGTCTGTCTCTTTATATGTGCGTGTGCGTGCGTGCGTGCGTGCGTGCGTCTGTCTGTCTGTCTGTCTGTCTGTCTGTCTGTATGTATGTATGTATGTATGTATGTATGTATGTATGTATGTATGTATGTATGTATGTATGTCTTTCCGTGTCCGTCTCCTTCTGTCTGGCTGTGTCAGTACATGTGATCGTGTGCTTATGTTCCTTTGTGTTTGCGTTTTTATGTGCAGAGGTGGGTCTTGACCAAACTAATTACTTTACCAAATATTCTGTACGACTGCCTTGTTCTTTGTATTGGTATATGTACCTTTAAATATCTATAACCCAAGAATAGCAAACTTTCAGTCCAGACGTCTTTTTCTGATAGAACGAACGAACACTTTTACTTGTATACATCGCTTCATATGAAAGCGAAAACGCAATTCTTAAATGAGGCTGCGTTGTCATGACAACAGTGTTAACGTGGAAATCATTTACATGCATAATTTGACCACCTATTGTGGAGTACTTTCACGGCAGAAATGGACTATTATATTTGCAGAACAAACACTATATTGAAAGTGGTGCATACACATGATACAGGGGAAGGGATCATGTTTAATTCTAGGGTAAATGTTTCAAGGTAAATAATGTATGATGAGGGATTATCGCAGGGAACGTTGAAAGTTGAAATAATGGTAATATATATATATATA
The DNA here is from genome assembly GCF_964340395.1 of Glandiceps talaboti. NCBI lineage: Eukaryota > Metazoa > Hemichordata > Enteropneusta > Spengelidae > Glandiceps > Glandiceps talaboti. The sequence goes on along the minus strand of NC_135563.1, from coordinate 9,906,732 downwards.
TATATATATATATATATATATATATATATATATATATATATATATATATATAATTATTATTATATATATATATATATATATATATATATATATATATATATATATATATACACCAATTATTTACACATGCATACATACATACATACATACATACATACATACATACATACATACATACATACATACATACATATATACAACGTCACACTCGCACAGTAAGATTAGTTTGAATTTATAGTAACTGTAATCTTTCAAAACATGCCAGTATTTATGTTCCGTATGTTGATTTGTTTTTGTTTTATTGAATACCTTAAAACGTCGTATTGCATTGACGCTATTGACGCTAAATGGGGAATAAATTATATAAATTACAAGATTTATCATTTCTACTTCAGAAAAAACCTGACATTTAAATTGTCAAAGCTGTGGGCCAATATGTCACCTTAGGCAAAAACGTGGGTATGAGTTCGCAACTAAGGAAACACCATGAATTAGTTGTCATGTATAACGAAATCAAAGCCATACAAACTGTTACATATATCATATATTATGAATGTTTTAGTGGTTTCCGGTGCTTTTAATTAGTTTATTCTTAACGTGTATTATTTTGTTATTGCGAATATTCCAAAATTCAACAATGTTGCTCGTCTACTAATGTCCTTGGGGCTTTGTCCGTTGTGGATAATAACTTGAAAAATAAGAATAAGACGGAGGAAATAATAATTGAAACTGTATTTACTGGGACTTTATCTCAGTATACGTAATTATATAAATAACTAAACAGTACAAAAGAAAAATTCTGATTGCCCCTAACTGGGGATACTGCATTGGTTTCCGTCCGTCTGTCCGTCTGTCTGCCCGTGCATGCGTCCTTCCGTAAATGTACACATCCACCGGCCGTTTACATCTGTATTTCTGACATGAACAGGCCAAATGCCTTTGAACTTGCTACAAGAGTGACATATACCATTCTGAACATAACATGATTTCATATTTGAACTAATGCAGCAATATTTGTCTTGCAAATCAACTGTTTGCATAATAGCTAAGGATATGTGATACACAGCGTTCAAGTGTCTATTGCCATGTAATCAGATTTGATCTTCTATCCATTGGTATCATTAGATTTGACTTTAACCTCCAAGGTCGAATATCAAAACCTAGCTATTTTGGCATATGCCAATATTAAATGGATGCTAAACAAATTTGAAAACCTTGTGGAAAAGTTACAAAGTATATGGGACACATTTAGTATGAGTTGTTGTAGTGGACATGCAACTTTTGACAAAATGATGGGCATATGTGTATGTCATTAAAATCACGTATTTGAAATAACCATGTGAAATATAATACACAGAGACTTTGTTTAGGTATCTACCCATAATACCAGATATGATGTTTCTTTTGGCATTATTAGATTTGACGTTGACTTTGACTCTGTAGGCTAATGTCAAATCAATCCTTTTCTTGTGTATCATGTGACTTTGTAGTATTTGAACTTGAATGTGGTTAATGTTCTAAAATTTTATATATACATAACATTGGACAGATGAATTACAATGAAGCCATATAAGTTTTGACTGAAGAACGGTCACATTTGTGTGAATAAATATCACTAGAGGGGGTATATCTTCGACGAAGACTTGTTTATATATTGCTGTACTCATGGAAAGTTACCATATGGATGGCAAATGTCATTTATATTGGATTTTTAATCTATAAAACAACTTAGCAATATTTTCCTACTTGAAAACACGATATATCGCAATACTGACTAAATTCCTTGGTTGTAACTCGGAGTCAATAAATTGTGAGAACCTCAAAAAACGTGACCAAAAATGTGTTACTGTACGTTCAAGCATTTTACACGTTTTTTTTTTAAAAAAAATCTTTTTGACGATTTAATGTTAAAAATGTTAAAACAATCAATGTTACACAACATATCAAGAAAAAAAACATAGCCGAGTTATTTTATCAAGTAAAAAAACAAAATAAATAAATATCCACTTGTAATTCATATGGCTACGTTTGTGGTTCGCCCGGCGTTCTGTATCTTTCTTTCTGGGGCTTCTTTGAAATGTTCACGTTCCACTGGGACAAATTTTGTCATTTTGGCCAGTTGCCATGGAACTGAGTTCACCATTGTTCACCGTTGCCATTGTCATAATGAAAAGATTACACTTTATCATCCATGTGGCCACTTGAAACATATCACTAATTGATCAAACTCTATCAGAATATAACCCTACACATTTACCATTTGTTGACAAAGATGTAAATGGACCGTAATTCTTTAATGATTGTTTACACACGGACAACAAGTCAGTGTACACTCATTAACAACCAGTAGCCAGTTAAATTCAAATAACCTGGAGAGCGGTTTGGGGAATTTTTCGACACCTATAAAATGACAAAAGCTGGGTTTATCAACTGTTTCCCCAAAGTGAAAATGCGTACATAAACATGATAAAACCTCGCGATTTAACTACCCTAATATAATTTTAAAGCCGGTGCATACCTTCTATAACATTACAGTTGTCTTCTGACATTGTTAAAAACAAGTAGTTGCGTAGTAGGCAACTTATATGCGTAAAATAATGTCATTGGATCGTTTTAATAAGTTATATCTTAATATCAGGTTTGAGTTCAGTGTCAGACCACGAAAATAGTGGTCTGAGGTTCACTCAAGTACAAGTGATGGTTGAGTACCTTTTGAATATTAAAAAAAAAATTACGACCAAAAACGTATAAGCTCAGTTTGTGCCCTATTACTAGTATCACGGCTGGTCTCAAATGTACACAACCAAAGTACTGAGTTGTTATAATCAAACTCGAATGTCTATTAACCAAGCAATGAACTCTATATCGGCATAAGCGTAAGTGTAGTATGCACAAGTCAGTACTACACTGATTATGGCACTAATTCTGGTATAAGTGTATTCTATCTATCTATCTATCTATCTATCTATCTATCTATCTATCTATCTATCTATCTATCTATCTATCTATCTATCTATCTATCTATCTATCTATCTATCTATTCATTGGATTTTGATTACAGTCAACTTGAAATTTAACAAACAAGAATTTTGCCTTGCTAAAATTCTATCAACAAATACCCATCCTTTACATAAAACTTGACAGGAGAAAATTAATCGAGTCCTATTTTTACATTCTCTTTTGTCATGATAAATTCAGTTATGCTGTTTTTATTCACTCACCACCTAACAATCTGGTTGGTATTCCGTGCGAGTACATCGTTGCCCTGTGAGTTTTACTTACCATACACGGTCACCAACCTTGCATATTTAATCACCAGAACACTGTAAGTGTCTCCTCTATTAATATTATTCTCAACATATACCTCAATTAATTCTATTTTGATTACTTCTTTTACCTACATCTATGTGGAAACGTGTATTCAATGAAAAGGATGTGGGTGTATCAAAATGCATACGTTTTGTAGCCAATTTATCAAACTGAATTTTTGAAAACAGAATCAGGATTGTCAGTTGAGTGTTTGCTACAAATATTTGAGTATATAAATTGATCATTATAATATCTCTGTTACGAAAGGCTCAAATACATATCTATTCTAGACATAAGCTCGTAGGATATGTGCACTAATGTTAGTTTCATTTGGAATACTGGTTCTTGAGCTGATTATGACACAGACAGACAGACAGACAGACAGACAGACAGACAGACAGACAGACAGACAGACAGAGGTCACCATCCTAATAACAACTTAGATAATGAAGTATATTTAATTCCGTGAGGAAGAATGGCACCTACCCACAATGCAGTCGTAACATGACGCCTGGAACGATATGAACATATCAGTTACGTTGTGTTTGATCTCATTCATAAATATGATAATATGTAGCTATAAATGTATATTTAGCTTTTTACCACAATTTACGAATGTGTGAATAAAGGCAGTATGAGACGGAAACATCCTGTTGGTGATGCGCACTCGTTTGATATCTATAGCTCAAAGTTTGGAGGCGACCATGTCGTTATATCAAGCGTTCATTTCGCTCAAATGGCAAGTAACAGTTCAATTTTGAGAGTGCATGGGGTGGGGCCATGGGGTGGGATGTGTCGAGGTGGGGTGTGTTAATGGTAATGCAATAGAAAGTATAATGATTTCAGTACTTTCTTTTGCTGTAGATAAAATAGTACTTTTGAGTTTAACGTTTCGGCACAGACTTCCTGAATGAAAAGACACAATACTGATCAATATTGATGACATCAAATGTTGTCTAAAAACGAAGACTGTAACAAAAGGAGGTGTACTTTGTGAACATATAATTGTTTGTTCACGCGTCTCAAAGAGTGTCTGCTTTGTCAACACTCTTCAAATAGTACAACTTTGTAGCAGACTGTACTTTTGCAATACGTTATTTTGTCTGTCAGTCTGTCTCTGGCGAACCATAGAGGTCAAATCTGAGGTCCTTTAGCCGCCATTGTCGAACACACTACTCGATCGTTTTGACAGCCATCTCCCCGCAGTCAGGAACTCTCTTTGTTATATGTGTAAAGAAAATAAATATCGTAGATGAATATTAGCTGAATTTCTCACACTTTCTCCGGCAGTAAGCCAATCAAAACTGTAATCCCAGATATATATTACCGCGACTGAAAGTAATCCATGCACAGTTCAAATGAGCAACTCTTTTGCAAATACAAATATGATATTACTACTGGATACCTGGGGGAGCCTTGACATACAAAATGTCTCCCCTCACCCTCCCTTCATGTTCTTACATTTGGTCAAAGTCATACTAAATGCACAAGAAGCCTATACAGTCAGAAAAAATTGTATCATATGTTAGCGTTGGATATTTGCTAAGATATAGAAGACATGTTGCACTAAGTAAAGCTGACATCTGACCTTAAAATAAATGTCAAGGTCATAAATCGTATCTCAAATGTCAGAGATCATATGACTAATGAGACACTCAAATATACTTTGGTATATACACCATACTAATATTTACCATGTCACTTTGAACGTTCTATAGCATGAGACAGCATATCTTGGTGTCAGATATTTGTAATGGGTATTCATATATATGTTTTTGTGATGCGGGGCAAATGGAAGATAATGACCGTACTTTAGTCAGATTTGATATTCGCCTTTTGAGTGACAGAAGATGATTGTTATCAGCTACACTCTGATATCATATAAAGAGCAGGATATCCAACAAATAGCTTTATCTTGAACTTTGACATGAAAGTATTTGGCATTCGTATTCGTATTCGTATTCGTATTCGCATTCGTATTCGTCCGTGACATGATTGTCTTACGTTTGGTTCACAAAAGTGGATAATGTTTACGACAAATTCTAGATTTGGAAGACAACATCAACCCTTTGCTCATATAAAAATTCTGTTTTATTGAAGAAATAGTGTGATTTTGAGAGTTGGCTTTGAAAGATAAGGTCAATTGGATGATTGCACTTTGGAACTGCAAAAAACAAATTCTCACTCCATTATCAATAGCAACAAAGCACTTTCCATTTACAAATGGCTTAATGATACCAACAAATTCCACTCTTTCACGTCTACACAAAAAGCATTATATCAAACACTTACTTGTAACGGAAATAGAAACACTTGTAAAGGGAGCTGCGATATAGCTTAATGCCCTTAAATAGTTTGCTGGTTGTCAAATGGTGCAGTTTATGTGTTTTGTGCACTAATTGTGTTTTGCAGGCTTTTAAATCATCATAATTGAGTACATAAATGCCGGTAAAGTAGTACTATAAAATATACTGAGTGGCCTGCCTGTCACTTGTAATCAACAAGTATAAAGTGTCAGCCTTTTCCCCATGTATGCGACGCATTATCTAAAGATAAATACAAATATTATACATATATCTTTGCATATGTTACACCCAATCTGTGAAATTGCCCAATTTATGAAATGGGTAGGTAACTTTGCCCAGTTCATCAAATAGTCAATCGTGTTGCCCAGGTTATGAAGTGGGTATGGTAAGATATGCCCAGTACATGAAATGAGCATCTTTTATAGGACACACTCAAAAAAGAAAAAGAATCAAACAACTTTATTATCATGTATTTACAAACTCATCACTTCACAATTCTTATTTTATAATAATTCAATGTAGCTTGTATTTTTAATAGAGTTCGATAATCAACACGCCAGTTCAAAACTCTTAATATCTTAATACTCTTAAATTTAATTTCGCTCCTTTTAGATCATAATCTATACTCTCATTTACATAAGTTGACTATTTCATGAACTGGACAAAGTTACATGTACATTTCATGAATTGGGCAATTTCACAGATTATATATATATATATATATATATATATATATATATATATATATATATATATATATATATATATATATATATATATATATATATATATGTATATATATATATATATATATATATATATATATATATATATATATATATATATATATATATATATATATATATATATATATACATATAATTTCATTCTTCTTTCGTCAAGTAGAGTGCTCAATCACCTTGGAGAGCTGACGATCCTTCGGGTGAAACGGTCCGTAGTGTAATTCCACTATGTAATATCAGACTCGTCTTCTTTCATTTGTATGTATATATATATATATATATATATATATATATATATATATATATATATATATATATATATATATATATATATATATATATATATATATATATATATATATATATATATATATATATATATATAAAGCGCTTTGAGCACGGTGTGGGAAAGCGCTATATAAGAACCCAACATTAACATTATTATTATATATATATATATATATATATATATATATATATATATATATATATATATATATATATATATATATATATATATATATCAACATATATATCAGCATACTGATTAGGCTCAAATTAGGCTAATCACTGACTCTGATTGCCATCTAATCATCTTACTTATAGTATTTGGTGATTAAGTGTTGCCCTAAATCATTGCATTTTTATTGTACGTCCTTCATTAACACATGAGGGAAGGAAACCTTTGATAGCGTTTGTAACTAGCGTAATGGAATGTATTCAATGCAGCGTTTTTCGTATTAAACATCTCGATCGTCACTCCACACAGCAACGTCGCCATTTATTTGATAGTGTATACGTAACTGTAGGCCAATTTTGACATTAGGTAATCTTATTGTCTATGCAGGTATAGTATAAATGCCAATCATTAGTCTCTCGCGTCTTGTTAGGTTTCTTCACCGTCTTAGTAAAAAAAATCCAATCCCCGTGTCTTCCTATAAGGACAGAAATTCGTATTGTTGGTCAAGACATACGTAAGATATAAGATTCTAGTCCGCGTAGAGCAGCAGCTGCCAGTCCCTAAACGTAATGAGTAAGCCGTAGACATGTGTAGGATTATGCTAGGGAAAGCTTGTAGAATTGGCAGCAACAATTGTATCCTTTTCTTTTTGAATCACGAGCAGAAGCAAATTGATCACACTGAATATCCCAAGAGATGGCAGGTGATTGTTAATATTGCTTCTTTTTTTCATGTGCGTTGACACTGCGGAAGCCAAGGGTACACTTTTACTTTGAATAGTTCTGTGTAAGCTTTGTCAGCAAGTCTTTCGATCATGTTCAATAAGTCTTTGAATTTTTCCATCGATTAATGCTCCCTAACATCTTTTCAAGATTGGGAAAGCTTTACAATATGTATTATTAATATTTCTTCCATATCCGCTCATCGGTTATTCAGCAATTATTATGAATATCACGTTCCTTTTTACTAAAATGTGGATTTATTAATAGACTTGCTGGTACGGCAGTTTTGTTGTTATCTTAATGTTTCGGGTTTATTTTATGTGGAATATAGTCATTTATAATCACGAGAATAAACGGAAAATAACAGTATATTTGTAGTTGACCGTATATTTACACATGGCAACGTTATACCCATACATAATATTTACACACGTATGTACATACATACATACATACATACATACATACTTTCATTCATTGTAGCACAAGTAATTGCTATCTGTTATCGAAGTATAATCTGTACTACGGTTTGGAATATGATGATTGAAGGGAGCAACTTTACCATAGATACTTTACATAGGAAACCAAAATAGCACTAGAAAATGAAATAATCAATTGTGTCGGTAGCTGATCCCTTTGATCTCTCTAAAAAAAATATCAATTATAGTTATATAAATATCCAACAGCTCTTATGTTGTATACAATTTGATGAAACATGAAGTAAATATCACATTGAATGAGATTTAAATATCTATCAATCACTAGAATTAGTTTGTGATGAAACCAAGTGTTGAGTTATCGGTGGCCCATTATTCATAATTCCCTCGATTCAACCATGGAATGGAGCAGATGGTCTTTGATGTAAACGATTACATTTATGCCTTAATTCTGCTTACAGAAAGAGAGTGAAATATGTACTAGCATACTCATGCAGACAAACAAATATATACTTAATATTTTCAAGACATTGTAACCATCAGTGTTTCATTTGGTATATTTTCTTGCCAATGTCAAGTCTTGTGTACACGGCTTAATAAATAAATATATATATATATATATATATATATATATATATATATATATATATATATATATATATATATATATATATATATATATATATATATATATATGTGTGTGTGTGTGTGTGTGTGTGTGTGTGTGTGTATATATATATATATATATATATATATATATATATATATATATATATATATATATATATATATATATATATATATATATATATATATATATATAGTATGTATGTATGTATGTATGTATGTATGTATGTATGTACATACATGTGTATATGAAAATGGGTAGGTATGTCCTTCCTTCCTCCCTCCTCCCCGGAGAATACAAAAACACCACTAATCCGTTTCAATTAAAGATAGTAAATCAGTTTTGCTCTTAAGGTTATTTCCCTTCCCAAAGACGTGACAAACAATTATTATAATACACGTTTGCAGCCCCTGGATTCCATCTAGGTATTGAGGGCAAACCTTTTTTCCGTCTCAAGAGGCGACTATAACGGTCGTGTATACACATTTGATGATGGATGGTTCGCTAAAAATTGTCATTACAATATATAGTTTTCTATTGGGGAAAATAGGGACTCTGTAAATTCACATCAGGCTTTATTAGTTTGTATTGTGTGGACCAAGACAAACTATAGCTCATTCAAAGTTCACTCCTGAGAGAGATTACGTAATGAGACACAGCGAGCTATTACCACAGGAATTCTCATGTAAAAAGTAATTTCTATATACACACAATGCCGCCCACTGCTTTTTACGAACCGAATTGAATGATCTTATTGAATCAAGCTCGGTTACTTTCTTCATCATATATATATAATGGTAATTACTCTTCCTTTCAGGCAACCAAGGTGACACAGAAATCGCTGCTTTGACCTGAATGTTCACGGTTTTTGTTGTGTAACAATATGGTAATACATAAAAAAATGGCTACATTCTGACTTTAATTTCGAAATGTCTTCAAATTATGCAACTATCTGTTGAGAGAGCATTTAAGGTGGGGTGGCATTTGGTAACTGTTCAGTTGACATTTTTGCCTGTCCTAAATCCAGACTTAGTAATTGATCGGGTTGTACTCTTGTAACTAGAAATCACGTTTGATCGGGTCCGTTTTATATGGGTCATCGAGAAAAACCATATTTGGTACAACGTATTGATATTTTGGGTAAAAATCGTTTTCACGAAATCAATTTGCCGGATGGTTGTCACGAATTATTTGGGAAACGTTTTACCGCAGGGCTTGTAGTGTGATGTAGGTCGTACACTGTATAGACATTATATTACTATTGTGATAGGATCTAGGAAATTAGCATATCACCAATGTCAACTAATTGAGCTTTTAATGTCATATATTTACTGTAAATGACAATATCAATTTAAACATGGCGATATTTGGTAAAAATTTCTTGGGGGTATTTGCCGGAATTGCCCACCAAAACTATAGAACATGTAGGCGGGAACTTTTCAGAGACAGACAGACAGACAGACAGACAGACAGACAGACAGACAGACAGACAGACATAGATGCTATCGATTTAAAACATAATTCTCTTTCGGAAATATTATTTCTACCATTCCATATCAAGGTTGCGAAATGCTCAGTGCCTACAGAAAGACATCATGAATTGTATTTGCGATCCTTTTGGCGGGAAAATGTTGCAATTGTTACCGGCAGGTACAACATCAGTAATGTGTTATTTATGTCTGCATGGCTTATCATTCGCATTCAGCTAGCATCATTGCATATTTGAAGAGAACAGTTTGGATAGACATTTAACATTTATACAGCTACAAGTCGAGTGGAGTGGAATTTGCATTTACCAGCTTAATTTATCAATTTAAAGCACGAACTAATAATAGTACATTGTAATGCGTAAACATGTATTCATCATTATTAGCTTTTGGCGAACCATGTCGGATAATACATGTATGTGTGCAAATTGCGTTTTAGTGTCATGCACCGATGATTGATCATGGAACAATTACCGCTACTTACTGTCATATTAACCATATTACCTAACATTTTTAGTCGCAATGAATGACAACGTTTTTGATGAAATATTGTGGAAAGATCTGAAACACGTTTCGTAAATTTTAAGCTTTTGGTCTGGCATATATTAAACAAATATTGATAGTCAAAGGTTATTCGTTATGGCGCTCAGCAATATAAATAAATCGCTTCAGTAGCTTTACTCATCCTATATAATCATGACACATTGAGTTTGTGATACCCGAGCGACGCAAATATATAATTAATCTTTCATATGTTGTTCTTGATATTAAAATGATGTTATTTTGGGGAGGAAAAAAAATTCAAAATGTAGAAAAGAATTTCATATGTTTGAATTGTGTGTCGTATGCTTTACACATGGTACCGTAGGTAAACAACGTAAGAATGATTTGGTGTGCAATGGCAAGCAAGCATCTTATGCCGACTGCATATAATATTTTCCACTCTCATTTTTAAAACTACAAAAAACCTCGGTGAATTGTGTATTGGTCTTTCTTCTGTTTCCTTCTTTTTGGGTAAAGTAAAGAGTACAAGCTTGTGATCGTTAATTGAGTCCTGAATTTTCAAAATTGGATGAAACACAAAACGCAATTTCATGCATATCGTGTTTACCTACGACATAACATAACCCTGTATGGTGTCAACACATACTACAGAACATTATACTCAACTTATGCATTTCCAGTTCGATAAAGATATAAAATTACAGGGACAAGGTATATTTTGTAGACAAAGTCACAGAAAAACTATATTTCATGCATATTGTAATTGCAATTTACTACATAACGACCTTGGGAAGTGTCAACGAAGAGTACTGAACACGATACTCAGCTTATGAATTGCAATTCGATAAGGGTATAAAGTTACCGATATTTGGGCACATTTTGTATACAGAAGCACAGAAAAACTATATGGAGTGAGTCCGCAAACACGGTATGATCATCTAATTACATCTTTCAAAATGTATTAATTTAGATATGCAAAGTATAATGGATTGCAGAGTAGCGTGTTTTCCAGTTCCCTAAAGATGTGTAGTTGCACGAAAAAGTGTTTTAACAAATTGTAAACATTCAGTTCTCAAATAACGATCATGTCACAAGGTTGTGTTCTTAAATTCATTTTGTCAGTAGAGATCTGGCATTTAATTATCCAAAAAGGAAGAAACCATTTTCTATACAAATTTTTTTTTGAAAACTATATGTGGTTTGTCCGCAAGCAAGATACAATCATTTCACCCTTCAAAATATGCAAAGCTTGATTCTTGATATGCAAATTAGCCTACTTTATATGCGTTGCATTCGGATTGGCGTGTACTTGTCCAATCAAAGTTATTATTAGTATCTAAACAATGTAGAGGATTGCCAAAATATGCGTGTAATATTACGACTGCAACCTATTTTCATATTCTGTAGATGGAGCTACACTTGATACTTTCCACATGCATTATTGATTTTAAGATTGTTTTTCCATATATTAGCATGCAATATATATATATATTGATGTACACAGCATTTTCCTAAGCCTTTGTCAGATTCTGTGAGTATAAATTATGTATCAGAAATAGTCTAGGTCGAAAATGTCACTGTCACTGCATTAGGATAGCTTTCTGGTCGATCCCCAACATTAGCCAGTGCCTGCATAATATATCATTTTCAATTTACTGAATCCCTTCCAGTGTCCCCGTGAAATGATAGATGTTGCAATAAACATAACTTTTATAATGTAAAGAATGATTTTCCTGTGCGTATAAAACATTGTATGAGTTTGGTCATGCACCTGAGAGAGGTAACGAATATGTAAAGAAGCAGATTAGAATGTGTCAAACTGTAGCAATCAAATTAACCCGGGGAAGTGGTCAATTTATTCTATTTGTAACGTTTTGAAGAACAGTGCTTCTATGCAAAGGACCTTAATATGTATTGGGGGACAAATTTATATCAGAAAGAACGTGAGAGTGTTAACGACTCAATCGATCATCCATACTTGACCCATGAACTATGTTAGATGAACACCATAACAAGAAGGAAGGTATACAGTTTAAGCCGCCCATTAACTAGATTAGTTACCTCCTTAGATTAATAATGCTGTAAGCTTTTCTCTTTTTTTTTGCGCAAGACTCGGATATATGAAATCATTAGTGTCTGGTTGCCTGTGGGTAAACAATGTATCTTATGTATGCAAGAACCTTCTGTCCATCAGAACAGGTTACATGTAAGGCATGATGTATATAAGAACATCCTGTCCATCAGAATAGGTTACATGTAAGGCATGATGTATACAAGAACATCCTGTCCATTAGAACAGGCTACATGTAAATCATGATGTAAATTAACAGAACAGATGTGGTGATTTAACATATCAAACATGAATTCTAATTGCTGAGAAAACATGGTAACAATATATGTGTACTAGCTAGTATTCATTATTTTACTTATTACTACAACTTGAAAGAATGGTTACACATGCCTTCAGGTCAATAAGAATCGGTAGCTAATCTTCGTCCCTTTAGAAGACAGTGTTACATGACGTGATCTTTCTTAAGTTTAAGCGAATGCCCAATTAAAAATTACACTTGAAGGTATATCACATGCTGTTTGTTTATATATGTGTGTGTGTGGATAGGTAGGTGGGTGGATGGGTGGGTGGGTGGGTGGGTGGGTGCGTTGGTAGGTAGGTAGGTAGGTTTGGGTGGATAGGTAGGTAGGTTGGTAGGTAGGTTTGGGTAGATAGGTAGGAAGGTAGGTAGGTAGGTAGGTAGGTAGGTAGGTAGGTAGGTAAGAAGGTCGATGTGTTGCTTGTCTTTATAATTATCTTGAATTGTCTCATTTAATATTGAGATTAAGAGTAGGTGTTAAATGTGCTTGCTTTAGCTTCATATAATATTCATTAAAAACGAACATCAACAATACAGCTATTATTTCTTTGAAAAGATTACGCCTCACTCTCAAATATTGCTGTTTAAAGGTGACAAAACTTCATTAATGTCGTCATTAGCGTGGGTGCTTTTTAACAATTGGTAATTTCTTTACCCAGAAGTGATTGTTACGACAATGACTTGTTTGTGAATGAGAACTTCAATAACGCATTTTACGAAATTCAAATTATTAGAAGCTGAGATTATGTTGTAAATACTGTGTGCATTAATGTTGTCATTTAAAGACGTACCTATGTTTTTAGAAAGGGTATGACAAAACAAATCAGGAAATTTTAGTTGGGACCTTCAGTTTACTAATTTTTACAAAGTTTGCAACAAACAAAGAGGCACAGCGTAAAGGACACTTCCCCTGGGCAATAAATTTAACCGACAGTGTACACCCACATAGACTTTTTTCTCTTCTTCTAGTTAACTTTCGGGGGGGGGGATATGCTCTTTGTGTCACACTCGGAAATTGTGTTTTTATGAAATGAAATTAACGTAATTAGATACCACACCAGTCAGGTGGAACGCGTTCGAATAAAAATTTGAGGTTTTTTATACGCTGATCATTCTACGTCACAACAACTCGTGTCTACGTCATTGGTTCTAGATGCTCGAAATAAACTCAAAACATTTCAAATCGGCATTATTTTTCCCGATTTTTCATAAATTATGCTTGAGGATGTATAACTATTGAATTCCCTAATATAATTCTTTATTCAACTGGAAAATACTCGTAAGGGTTTTCTCACGACTCGTCCAGAGAATCATAGAGACAAGGCCCCTTAGGTTACTCGTATTTCCTTGGCAGAACGAAGGAAAATAACGGGTCCGTTAATAATGTCATCCACTGGTCCTAACAGTAAAATATACTGAATAGCGTTGATTCAAAGGAGATCTTGTGCATGCTATGCAGCTACTGTGGATGTTGTTGCTGCTGTTTTGGCAATGCAATCATGCGTAGTACGTATACCAGAAGCAAAACACACTCAACTTAGTTTTGGTATACAAACATACACTGAATAGGCATCATTATTAGTAATGCATTGGATACGCTTCAATAACTTTCATGTTTACAACTGTTTCTCATATTCACAACCGATATCATAAATACGCGTATGCTATTAGTTACGCTAGATTTGGGTTCTGAGTGATTGGCGATAAACGTATTCCTGTATGAATTCACTAGGCCAAATTAAAAAAAAATAGCGTGTTTTCGATAATCGGACAGATCCCAGTCTAAGTCCCTGACCCGTTTTTGCATGCAATGCAGAAAAGTAAAATGTTAACAGTTAACTTCTATTTCCGTATACATGTCTGTGGTCATTTAAAAATAAATCGTATTCCAGAGAGAAACCAGGTTTTTTAAAACTATAACAGTATAGTCTGCATAACGTGTTCGTCTACTTAGATTATCATTGTCTTCATTTACTTCTTTTACACCTCATAAAACTCTCACGGAAGTATTGTGACTGACGCATATATTATCTTGGGGTCCAAGTATTTTTTTTTTCAAAATTTAAAGTAATTAAAAATAAAATTCTGACCTACCTACCCTATTTTCTGAAGTCCTGTTATCGGAAACAATCATGTTTTTTTTCTTCTTTTTTTTTCTTTTTGTTTTTTGCATTATTAGGACAAAAAATAATAATTGTTTAGTGCCGGATATCCGACCACACCTAGTTTTTCACTGCCGACCTAAACTTTTTTTTGACCTATTCGAGAGAAAAAATATAACAAAATCGCAGAAATAGTGAAGTCTCACGAGAAAGAGTGGATGTGGAAATTGACAACAACTTAAAAACACAATATAAAACTGTTCTTTCAATCTGCAATGGTTGTACATCTGATGGGAAGAAACCGTTAACACAGAGACCATTTGCAAAACAATGGAAAACCTGAACTCGACACTCAAACAAAAATATAGAATGAAATAAAAAATCTACCTACCCCACCTATTCTAAAATCGCGTAATCGGAACCACACATTTTTTTATTAGGTATTCAGGAATTAGAAGGACATGACCATGGTTTCGTCAATCTACAAGTCTCACGAGCATCGAATTTGGCCTTGAATTTGAATTTGATCCATTTACTTTTCCTGAAGTACTTATTTTAACAATCAATTCGTAAATAAGATTTTCAATGGATTATGCAATAACGCGATGTCTTGATGGACGACTGCTGTTGTTGGTCTGTGGTCTGCAGGTTCAGATCTCGCTGCTGCTGTTTGTCTCTGAATGACCAAAGTCGTTCGCCTTTGTTTGGTCAAGAATTGAACCACGAGTGCATGCAACACAATTGTATAATTGCGGAACTAGTAAGACGGATTTCGTAATATGAATGCAATGTTAGGAGCTTACAGACGGCAGCGTAGCAATGAGAGTTATAGAACTGTTGTACCACTATTTGACCATTATGGGAAAACACTATGTAAAAACTTACATTTATTATTGCCAGGTCCGCAAATATGAGAAGAGCGTCAAAAGACGTGTAAAGGAAAGAAAAGCTGAGATGCAAACAGCTCAGCACAAAAGAGAGGTGTGAAAAGAGGTGGAAGAGTGAAAATAGAAAAAAGAAGTTGGAGTATTAAATAGCTAAAGGTGTTAGATCCAAGCAATTATACATACATACATACATACATACATACATACATACATACATACATACATACATACATACATACATACATACATACATACACAGCGATTACATCGTTTGCAAATTTTTCGTCACATCGTTTTTATCATCATATATTTCATGTTACTTAATACCAGACTATTGGACACAGTGGAGTAAAACTAGGTAATTAGATCAACGTTTGCCATTACATAAAAACTAATATGAAAAAAAAACACTTTCAATGCAAACGTTGATCACGTTTGAGTATTTGTATTGTGCCCTTGATTAGCTTACATAAATATATAGAGTGACAACAGACTTAACATAATCTGCTTGTAGGCCTACGGCACGTTAAACTCCAATTTCCAAGCATGGCCTAATTTGAGGTTCTAAAAATATGATACATACATACATACATACATACATACATACATACATACATACATACATACATCATCTTAAACAGATAAATGGCCATTCAATATGCCTAAATATTGAATTTAAGGGGATTTTTTTAGTTGTTTAACTCGATTTTATACCCGCAGTCACTTAGGGAATGGAACGTGCGAACCCTCGTTGTCTCTTTGCAGGTTAAGTCTTTCAAAGGACTGTAATGTTCATGTAATGTTACAATTGCGTTTCTCAAGCGCGTGAGGGGGTTGTCATGGTAACGCTATTAAACCATTTTAGTAATAACGTTGAAATGTCAACTCGACATTATTAGAATAATACGGTATCCTTGAAATTCAGAAAAGTAATGACAGTAGTTACAATTAATAAGAGGAAAGTGTCGCTCATTACAGTCAATGGCCAAAAGAAAACATATTCAACCTAAGCATTAATTTATCTTTTTTTGAAAGGCCTGTTCTTCAGTTTTATTAAAATGTGACACTCTGATTGAACAGGATGGGATGTTGTTAAGGATTAGATCCGACTATAGGTTCAAATAAACAGATAATTAAATGAATCTTGCGCTACCACTCGTCCTTGGCACACGACATTAAGCCAACGGCGCCCTACATGTCGAATATAAATTATATAAGCACGAACGACAGCTTGAGGTATCCTCAGGAATAAATTTCTTATAGAAATTCTACACAGCATGTCAAAAACTCGTTGATTTTAACCCAACGGCAATACAAGATGGCAGAACATAGGTCTCACGGAGACCAATTTGTCAGAATATCAAAGGTCTCTCCAAACCTCGCCGTATGAAAACGTGCTCTTGATTCAGGAACAAGTCCTGATCCTCTTAATAAAAGACATTTTTGGTTTCAACGTCTTGTTTTCAAGGAAATTAATCTTTACTTTCAAATAGAGTTAGAACACAGTAGACGGTGGCCATATTGGATTGAAAAAATGACTTAATTTTGATGACATTTTGACCTTTATTTAAACTTTTTATATGGTGACCCCTCATTTTTTTCCTTGATTTGAACTGAGCATGGGTTTGAACAAAGTACTGCAGCCGGAAAAAATTAACAGACCCCCCCCCCCTCCAAGAGTCTCCAAATACAAGCTGTAAGGTAAACTATGTATTTTTAAAGCTGTCATGTAATATCCATATGACTGTATATGAAAGAATGTGGATCACTGTAATAATCCCAATAAAAATGAAAAAAGTGACAAATTAACATTTGATGACGAGAATGTTTTGATGCTACAAATTAGCCTAAGTTGCCAAATCGAAATAGTACGTTTTACGTCTTTATTGACGTCATATGCATAGAGAAAAACAATCGAAGTGAGACAAATTGTAAGTACACATGCACGATCAATCGATCAATCGATGCATCATAAGGTTACCATACACGTGCATTTACTAGCGACTCACAAAAAATACCTTGCGTCACACATTGACTACTGTTTCTTGGTTCAATTTGCATTCTTTGAGGTCAGAGGTCATCTAAGGTACGAAAAAACGAGATCGAATCATGCAAATGAAGGAACAATAACACGTTCGCTTAATAGTAATGTCAACCAGGTAACCCATGAGCTACAAGAACACCAGGCTTAGCGATGTACCGACACGGTATGATAATTCAAAGTATTCAAGGGAAGATGCTACAAGTGTGTGTCATTCGATTTTTTACCGAATTTTGTGTCGTATTTTTGTCAAAAAATTATATTTTTGATTTCTTCCCGAAAACTTCTTGTCAGTTTACTATGCTATTTGATATGTAAACAGTATGTTTCTAGTGTGGAGTCTTTTTGGTTCACATCTCAGTCAGCACGGTGATATGTGTTAGTTTTCTATAATTTAGGGTGATTTCTGGAGTATGTCAAAAGTGGTCTTGTTGAAATCTTCGAATTCTCCGAAGCTTCTTTTCTGTTTGCGTTGATTTCTGATACGTACATGTATACTATGTCCCTCGGATTGAGTTTATTTTTTTGTGTTTATCAAAAATGAAGATGGTGGCTGCATTTGTCTATTTTTTGTTTAAAATTGCATTGTTCCCATTTCCAGGGCTTCCGTTAACATAGACTGGCTGAGTTTTAACATTATAGGACAGTCTGCATTTTGTGTTCGTCTACTTCAAACATAATTGTCAGCCGAAGCCACTTCTCATACATACAAGGAGAAAAGATTTAAAAGACTCACGACCTACATACCCTATTTTTCCGACGTCGTATCTTTACGAAAAACACATGTTTTCGTTTGCCTAAGGGGGCCTTCAGTAATTACAAGGGAGAGGGCCGGGGAAAATGAAGCCAGTATGTGGCATAAAATGTGGCCCTCCCCATGTCCATTGTGTTAAGACGTTACCCTCCTTCACACCCAACTGATTAACAGTCCATTCACTGCATTTCACTTATATGTTATATTACTTTACAATGGTGGCAGTGGTGGGATGTGGTAGCAGTAGGATTTGGAACCGGTGGCAGCGGTGGGTTAATGCTAAGTTAGATTTAACAGTTATTGAGACAAAGCAAAATGTAACCCTCCCTCGAGGACCGATTCGTAAAAAGTGACCACCACCTAATTCCCACAGCCCTCACCCTTGTAAATGAACACCACGTCATCTAATTCCCCTGGCCCTCACCTTTGTAATTACTGAAGGCTCCCTAAGTAGCTATGGACATATATCCATATTTCATTCGGTATTCTGTACATGTAGTGGTACTTTCATTGTATCCAATTTGCATAAAATCTCTTCGCTAGAAGTTTTCTTGTGACAAGGTTGTGTTTACTTCAAAGTGTCGATACTCATAAAAATGTCTATGAATTAGGAAGGCTATAGCGACAACATATGATAAATCCAATGGAATAACTACTTTCCCTTGAACATAAGTGCTACTATTCCGGGGAATTGAAGGCTAGCCATTTAAGCGTTTATTTTTGATTGAAAAAACGTTAGTTTCCAAATTGCGTAGAATTCCTATTATGGAGGATTAGAGTCAGTCGGGTAGAATGAACCAAGTAATATGAATGTAAGGTCTAGAATCAGACGTCAGGCGACAAGGACAGACATAAAAATATGGAATAATTCCTCACTGCTAAGGCGATGACAGAAAAGTTCATAAATATTATTTTTTTAGTCCTTGATTTTTACTGCAAAAATAAATCAAAGTTATAACAGTTTTGCTGGTTATCTAGATCAGTGATCGAAGGTAAAATCAAAATGAAATGCTTAGGGTAGGGAATTAGGTATTCACACAGGAATCACAGAACGAAATATTATCAGTACAGCCACAGAATCCTGCGTGGTCATGTAAAAGCCGCGACTACTTCTCGGCAGTGAATATCATTCAACTCGTATGACGTCAAAGAAATACTGATAATCAGTTGAAATTCTATATTTCTTATCTTCAGCGAGATAGCCTATCGTTGAAGATATAGGAACACACCGGGAAATGTTACATTTCCTGTGATGAGTGTTAAAATTTAACAACAGTCTCTCGATTGCACGAGCTTTGTTATCAGCTTTTTACGAAACATGTCGGTTTAATGAAAAACAACTTGTTGTAAGATTGTCAACGTTCGAAGACTTGAGTATTCAATATGTTAAAATTCTGATTACTACACGC